>NC_062518.1:5281174-5358674 GCF_022655615.1 Tachysurus fulvidraco
CATAGTAGAGTCTAAAACACTTCAGTAGAGTCTAAAACACTTCATCAAATCTTGAAGCTTATTAGTCAAAAGTTTTCCACAGTTACAAAGCGCTGTGCTCACTACATGATGAGGTTTGGTCCAAAAAGATTTCTAAAGTTAAGATCAACATAACTGATAGAGAATAAAGGGGGGATTAGTACAGTAGTGTGCTTAATAAAGACAGCTGTATAAATTGTATTGCTTTACATCAATGCTAGTGCCAAGAGAATAGAAATAATAAAATAGGAGGTACAATCTTTAAGTGGTCTCGTGGTGGTTGTGGTAACATTTCAAAATAGTACACAAAATCTTTAAAATAGATATCATAATAATGATGTTTCCCTTTATCCAGGGCTCTGGTGTTCTATTTTGCGAATGGAAATCTGACATAGCGATCATTTTCAATCAATATAAAAAAATTCTGGCCAGTCGCATGATTGATATTAAAATGAGTCAGGACCGTTGGCTTTCAGTGTAAGACGTGTTTTTCTCTGATGTGTTGGGATAACCTTAAACAGAATTTAAGTGATTGAACATAATCTTCCATTTCTATTTATTTATTTATTTATTTATTTATTTATTTATTTATTTATTTATTTATTTTACAAAAAGTTTGCATGTAGCCACCAAGAGGGGGCAGAGCTGATGCAAAAAAAAAAAAAAAAAAGATCTGATCTCAGATTAAACACTTCCGTTGTGCCAACTTTGACCATACCCTCAAATTTGCTTGACTGTGCTCCAAATATTAGCAGAGTTATCTGTACCGAAGAGTTTCCCCAGTTTTAAGATCGCAATCTTTAACAGGATTTTAATAGCGTGTTATATTTCTCATCGTAAAATTGTCAGTGGTAATTTATGGAGGTGCAAATCCACTGCCACTGTAGTTTATTATCCAAATACTTACAGTAGTCGTCATAGCCCCATAACCCTGACCCAATGGAATGTTATCATTGCTTGCCATAAAGATCATCCATAGGGTGATAGTAAAGATGTCCTTCACAAGGTTAGAAGAGAGGACTTCTCTACAGTGTTGGGGAATCCAGGAGACAGATTTGGTGTGTAGGAAATAGTGAGATTGCAAAGTGGAAAATGAAAACATTCTCAAATCTTAATTTAGAATCATTTCTTTGTTTGTTTGTTTGTTTTTCATTTTTAAAATGTTACGCAGCTGGTATTTTAATCCCATTTTAGACTTTCCATTATATGTCCATTATCATTCTACATCAAACTCAAAATCTCATTAAAGAAATAAGAGAACACAGGCAACATAACCAAGTTTCCAATCTTTTACCATGAACATTTGCTTTCCCATATACTGTAAGCTATAAATTTATGGCACACCGCTTTACACAAATCAAAAGGCTTTCGTTTACAGCAGGACTGTAAATCGCTGAACATTTAAAAAAAAAAATCATGGAGCTTTTATAAGCATGTCTAACCTCTCTATGGAGGGAGGATCAGTAAAGGTAGAGGATGAGCTATTTTGAAGTTCACTATAAAATTGAACTCCTGCCATTTCAGATTACAGAAATGGTTGAAGGATGACAACGACACTGGATACCGGTCCTGTACAAAAATAATGGATGGTTGACTGTATTTTGGCTGACATCCTGTTTCTGTCCATATTTAAAGAAAGTTATGGATACAACAGACAAGTTTAACAGCTGTGGGATAGGATGATCAGAGAAATAACGATGAAAGACATGAGTGATGTGTGCTGTCATGGTGAGCTTAAGGCCAGAGAGGTTATGGTGATAGATCTCATGATGGATTGTACAAAAGAAAATGAGAGCCTTTATTAAAGAACTTAGATTTGGGAATTTTAAATATTGTTGAAGACAAAAAAATGTTCATCCAAGAATGAATCGTACCACACTATTGTACTCTACAACAAAATAGACTTGATTGATCTTTAACCAATTACACAATTAGCCAAGTACTGTACTGTTTTTATTTTGGTTTTTGTTTTGAAACCTTTACCATAGAAATTATGCACATCACCCACCTTTGCTAACCATGCATCTCTTTCCCTCTTCAAGCTCTTGTCATTGTTTTTTTGCCTAATTGTGTTCACCTGCTTTGTGTACAATTATTTTGTCTATGTTTATTTAGACATTTGTATATTCATCAATTATGCATGATCAACATTAACAGCTTGTGTTTTCCAGCTACGGACAATAACGCTCAAATAAACTTTACAACATCTAATAGATTGTATGTCAGCACAACTGTCCCTTATGTTTCTCTAATGACCACCCCTATTTATACTTTACCAGTTGTCATGAGTGTATTATTTGCTGAGTCCTTGTAGTTTTGTACTTCTTCTATTCCTGGGATTGATATAGCAGTTCACAAAGATATAGCAGTTCTCAAAGATAAATTATTACTTTTTTCAAAGAACCTTGAAAGTTTTGGTTGAAACTGTTCAGATGTAGCTGACTAATAATGCTGCAAGTTTGCCAAAAAAAATAAAAACACTCAACATATTACAACGATTAAACGCCTGTGTGTTTTTGAGGGGGAAAAAACTATGACTAAGGCTAAATCAAGGCAAGTGTTCCACCAAATTGAAGTTATGCATAGTGCATAAAGTGGGTTGAGTTCAAACACAGTGTAGGCTAACACTGGTGTTCTGTGGTTTTCTAAAGCCAAAAGGACCTAAGCAGCACAATTGGAATTTCACACTGGGTTAGCAAGCTGAGATTCCTGTGACATGATGTATTCAGCAGGCTGCCGTGCATTCACTGTCCTGTCAGCGTTGAAAACATTTTCATTTCTCTATTTTACGCTTTGTTTCTTTTGATATCAAAATGTGGCACTTCATGTGACATTCAGTAACTACTCTATCCTGGTTAGGGTTACAGAGAATCCTGAGTCTATCCTGTGATCTGTGCGCAAAACTGCTGATTAATGAGTTTGCGTTTGAGTTTTTGTCAGTATTTAATAACTGTACTGTAGGCTATCGTCTGGTCAGTTTTAATGTTATATCAGCCCTTAGAGATGGCAAAAAGGATATACAGTAGCACATTATCCAGACATTTTCTTATAGATTTATAAGGTAATAGGTAATATTTTATCAGAAGAACACTTAAGGAATTGTTGATCATTATCAATGCATGTTAGGTAGTTTTCCATCCTCACTTTCTTCCCTTGAGGGAGTTTCAGTGATTTTTTTTCACTAAGCCCAAATTGCATGCATTCTTTAAATAAACAATCTACACACTACCCTCAGGCGTTGTGTCAGTTTATACCTTATCGCTCCTTCAGAGAAGAAGAACACAGAGTTTGCATACTGAAGGACATATGTTTGGTGTATACTCTGTCTAGATGAAGGCTGTAACATGTTTGGGTGGGGGAAAAGTGTGCGTGACTGGCAGCTGTGTACCTTGTAGGTCACAAAGTCAGGGAACAGCATGTACCAGAGATGTCAGAGTAACACAAGTCCAAGCCATTGGACCATGGAGACTGATTAATATCTCTTTCATCTAACATCTTCACCTGTGCTTTAGATTCTTGTCTTTAGATTTAGATTCTATTTTTTTTATTATTATTATTCTTTGTGCTCTGAGCTCTAAGTAGCTACAGGGGTGAGGAATCTAAAACTTTGCTTTCTGACATTTTGGAATATTAAGGAATTCATAGCAGTTCTTCTTTTTACCATGATTTTTTGTTTCTAGAGGCAAATTTATTGGCACCCTACAGTAGTTTTAAATATCTTGCTCTATTTTATCTCCTTGATGGTCAGCCTTAATTCATGGACCTTCCCCTTTGACAATAAAGGAATAAAGTAAAGAAGTGTTTGTGTATCTGGTTGATATCATTGTGTCACCACAACGGAAAAGATTCTGAGCTCAAAGTGCACATGGGTGTCAAAACTGGCTCCCTAGAACACAACGAAGCTCACAGAAATCTTTAAGACTTTTCTGTAGAAAAAGTGATCAATATATTATATTTTTTCAATGACATACATTTCACACGCATACACACATGCACAATAGATTACGAAGAGTACTGATGGTTGATGTTTGTTATTTTACACACTCCAGAAAGTTCACGCTATCAAGGATTATATCAAGACTCATCATTTTATATTTGTTTCTTTTTCTTACTCGTAGCTTAGAGAAACAGATTGAAAAAGTTTCCAGCATCTATTTTTTCTTAGTTGTGTCACTGGGTTAAAACAACAATAAAAAAAGATAAAAAATATTTTCCTAAAAAAATAATATGAATTAAACGTGCATCATTTTAAATTGTTTAAATCATTAAATACGCAAGCATCCCTGGATAGAGCTTACGGGAATACTTTCATAGTTTATGATGATCCTTTTTATCAAATGTCTAAAGACATACCAATAAAAAACACCAAAAACAACCTGTGCTGCATCATCTCCATCCATTTCTCTTCTAATCCCACTGTAGTTCTAGTGCATGTTCTTAGCGGCTCAGGCCCAGGACTCTGCTCCCTTACATGCAAGGGATAAATGAACACAGTAAAATGTATTCATTTAAAACCAGTCTTTTCTAACATTATTCTCTGATGATTTACTGTAATCTTCGATAGAACATGTTTGATTTAGTCCTACATGTTAATTAATACATTAACTAACAACACTTACTGACATGTACTTAAAGCTGGTCGTCATTCACGCATTATGTTTAAGGTTTGATTTCCATGCCTTAATTCATCATTAGTTCATTTTTAGGTAAAAAATAAATTCTCAAAAATTGGTGTGTTTTTTCACTTAGCGTTAATTCTTTTAGGTAACAAATAGAGGAAGAAGAAGAAGAAGAAGAAGAAGAAGAAGAAGAAGAAGAAGAAGAAGAAGAAGAAGATAGTAGAAATAGTGAATAATCTAGGCCAGAGATATTCAATGAAATATAATAAAGGTTCAGTTTAATGAACTCCCATCTTTATTTCCACATAACTTAATGGATATTAAAGACCAATTCATGACTACTTACAGTAGTTAATAATATAGTCATATTGTTGTTTCACACAGCTCCAGGGTCCTAGGTTCGATCCTGGTTTCAGGTAACATAACTCTGACTGGAGTTTCACTTACTGTCCACTCCCTGTATCCACACCTGTAGATTGGCTAAGATAAAATGCCACTGAGTGTAAGAGATTTTAAGAGTTTAACATAATGGATTTAACATGTGTAGTAAAGAAAAAGATAAGTAAGCTAAAATCTTTCTAAGTTACTAAAAGCTATCTGGTTTGAAGTTATCTTGTCAGGATTTACAGTGCAGGAAGTGTTGCATATCATTTTTAAATATTATTTAGTAGAGGTGTATGTGATGGAGGATTTATGAGGTAAATAATTTGTCATTGTATCATCCTAAGCAGTGAGAGTTTATTCAAATAGGTTCAATTTCTAAATCAAGTTAGATTTAGAGTAAATATGTGCATTGAAAAAAACTTTCAGGTTCTACTTTATTCAGTATATTGACACATTAGGCTTACATTAAATCATTATATCTACTAAGATACACATACAAAATGGATTTCATAAATACTCCAGTGTATTAACATCCGTATATCTTTACATAACAATGTGGTTATTTTAATACGATTTTCTGTGTGCTTTGATATCTGTGTACAGCACAGGAAAAGCCTGTGCAATTCTTTATGTAGTCACACTCTGAATCATACTGCCAAGTCTTGTGAACTTTCAGGAGCCACAACGTCACATTGTATTTTCATTGTTTATTTAACTGCACTTGGATTAACAAGAATTATTTTTCTGTCTGATCGAGTAAGCCATTTATAAAAGAGAAGAAAATGCTTCAGGTTGATAGAGGAGATTAATTAATGATATTATAATTGCATGCTGTGTTTGTTTAACTACTTGGAGATTATTATTCTCTTAGTGGAAGTTACAGAGTTCATACAGCAGAAGAAAATCAGATTTGGAATTAAAAAAAGAAAGAAACTTGCTGACACATTGTAATCCATCTGTAACTATGATCTTTTTTTTTGTCATAGTTAAAGAAAGCAAGAGCAAAGGACAAATGAGTAGACTCTGACGTGTTAAAGAACGCTTTTAGGTGCCGCACATTGAAGAGATTGAAGAGAGAAAGAGAAAGTGTGTGTGTGTGTGTGTGTGTGTGTGTGTGTGTGTGTGTGTGTGTGTGTGTGTGTGTGTGTGTGTGTGTGTGTGTGAGAGAGAGAGAGAGAGAGAGAGAGAGAGAGAGAGAGAGAGAGAGAGAGAGAGAGAGAGAGAGAGGCCTAATTACCATGTCTTTGGTAATCTTTGGTAAATGCTAAGAAACAAACAGAAACCGACACCTTCATATCACATTCTCCAGATAAACATCATGTGCCTTTACTAAGAGACAAAGTGTTTTGGATAAGATTTGTTTCAAAATAACAGCAGCCTATCTAACACGCACTCATACACACACTTGCTCCTTTTTACACATAAAAGACTAGATACAATGTGGCACTGAGCAAGAGGGAAAAGGGGTACAAAAAAGGCTAGCAGAGGACCTGGTTTCTTGGAAAGAAAGAAAAAAGTGTGTGTAAGTGTGTGTGTGTGTGTGTGTGTGTGTGTGTGTGTGTGTGTGTGTGTGTGTGTGTGTGTGTGTGTGTGTGTGTGTGTGTGTGTGTATGCGTGTGTGAGTGAGAGAGAGGGTGGGTGGGGTGGGGGAAGAAAGATAGACAGAGAAAGGGGGTTGGATAATAATAAGTGTAATAAAACTTTGGCCATTGTGCTCTGATTAGATCCGTCTCTGAGTAGCCCCTCCCCTCCCTGCCCGAGTGGGGATGTGTGTATATATATGCACACACACTGCTCAGCCAATTCACCGGCCTGACTCGGTGTTGCAGAGTGTGTAAAGTCAGTGTGCACTCTCCTGTGTGTGCATGTCTGTGGTGTGTGTGCTTGTATATGTATGTGTGTGCAAGAGAGAGAGCGTGTAGGTGAAAGGAACTGCAAGAACAAGCAAGCACGTGGGTGCACACTCCTATAATAGATAGATAGATAGATAGATAGATAGATAGATAGATAGATAGATAGATAGATAGATAGATAGATAGATAGATAGATAGATAGATAGATAGATAGATAGATAGATAGATAGAAGGAAGACGGAAGATAGAACTGCAAGAAGCACAGGCAAAGAAAAAGAAACAAGAGAAAAGATAGAGATACAGAGTACAATGGACGCCTATGCCCTGTCCTTTTGGATTTACATGGGAGTGTTGTCTGTGTTTGTCGGAGGCACGCTGAAGAAGTTCCTGGCAAAACACGTCAGTGCCGTGCCCTCGCTCGTGGCATGGCTGGGTGCCACGCTGCTGGTGGAGAGACTGTGTGCTATATGCATGCCTGCTGTGCTGGCACTTGCTGTCTTCTGTGCCACCTGTTGGCTCTACTCGCTCTGGGCTGCCCCACCACTGGTCCTGCCTGTTGAGGGCAAAGCGGTTTTCATCACAGGTAAGCACGATAAATGTTTGTCAAAAAAAAAATAAACACTTAATTTCACTTTTTTTCTTGTAGAGTCACCTTAAATTTTAGTGTCAATATTATAAGTAGTAGTATTAGTAGTATTTTAAAAAGTTGTATTTTTTATCAAGCTCCATCTCACAAATCTGCACACACCATAACAAATTAAATGCTCAAAAATCAAATGTAAAAATTGATTTATATATATATATATATATATATATATATATATATATATATATATATATATATATATATATATATATAATTTTAAAGATGAATGTATTAACTACAACTAACCCCAAACCAACGCATACATGCGTTCACATTAGATTTGATTAGATCAGAATAGATTAAAAATGGCCCACAAAACACTTGTGAAAGTGCCCATTAAACACCACTGTGTGCTTCAGTGAAGACAAATGAACAGTGTGACTGAATTTTAAGTCTAACATGAGACAGCATGCACAAAGAGCCCTATCCAACACCCCACAACCACTAGGACTGCTACCAGCACCGCTAACTGCCCCCCCCAAACCCAGAGCCCAACAACAAGTGTTCACAGAGTTCATTTAAGTTCATCTGGATGCTAAACACAAGAGGAATTTGCTGTGCACACGGTGACGCTCAGTCTAAAGTTGTCCCTAATTCAGGGTGCAAACTGAAACTCAGCAGGTGTGTTTTTTCTTCTTCTTCTTCTTCTTCTTCTTTAACACATTTGAAGCATTTTCTTGTCTGGTTGAATTATATCATATTGTCAGCTCTCTCAGGATCTTTGCAAAGTCCAGATGACTCAGTAGGTTGGAGCTGGTTGGCTGGTTGGAGGAGGTTATTATAACACGTATCAGGTTTCAGGGATTGTGTAATTACACTCGGGGTTGTTTGGGAAATCCTCTGGGTCCAAAAATCCAGAGCTTTTTTGCACATTTTGTCCAAACACTAAGCTTCAGAAAGCTGAGAACTATTTTGCTATTGGGCTGTATGTGCCTGTGTGTATGTGTGTGTGTATGAGTGTGTGTGAGTGTGTTTGCATGTATTTGTGTGTCACTGTGTATGTGTGTGCCTGTGTGTGTGTGTGCGTGGATGTGTGTAGGGGTTCGGCAGGCAAGTGTTTTGCGTTAATATAATGATAGGCTTACTAGACAATTCTGCCCTCATAAGGATATTTGACCTACTGTAAAAAGTCTTATATACTGATAAAAGTGTGTGTGCATGTGTGTGTGTTTGAATAATCCTACTTCTAATACCCAGCATTTGGTTTATACAGGTAATGTTCATCTTTCTGTTCCCCAAAACATAAACACATCATTAGACCTTCGATGCATATACAAGGTACTGCGTGGAGGCACAACAGAGCTAAAATATAATGAAAATATTTGCTTGTGAAGTGAAAACTGTACTGAACTGTTACTTCAATATGAACAAATCAAAGGTCTTGGAAACTAATTGATTTAATGGCATGTAATTAAGTTGCATCACTTCTGAATCTGCTTCGCTCTGCTTCGAGGTGATGTATTCACATAAAGCAGCACCAAGAATGCAAGTAAGTGCCACCTGGCACTTACAGTCCTCTGGTATAAAGTCTGTGTCTGCTGTTGCAAATCAAAAAACAAACACACAACTCTGCACTTGACACACTAAATGTAGGTTACCCTGTCTGTGCCAGCGTAGAGATCTTTGTTTATTTCCAGCCCCATTTTGATGCTTATCTCTTCCTTGCTTCCTTACAAACACACACATATACACACACAGAATGAAGCTTTGAACCGTGTGGTAATTTAGGCTACACTATGAGAAGGCAGGGCGTTACACAGTGATGGAGAATGAAAGATTTGTAAGATGTAGGTGACCTACATTGTAGAGCCAAAATACTGCTGTATCAAAAAAAAAAAAATCTTATATATAAGATTATACATATATCTTATGCATATATTCTTATGCACATACATAAATACATTTATATATAATTTCTGTCTTTTTTTATTTATTTTTATTTTATTTAGCCATTTTTAGAGAGCTTATAGTCCTGGTTTAGTAGTGGGATAACATTTCGGTTCCTTAAATCCCCTAAAGTTAGTCTACTGGCATGGTAACAAGACCAAATCCCTGCTTTTATAAACCTTTTCTTTTTTCTTTTCTACTGATCCCAAAACAAATATGAACACATGCACATTGCAACTGCATATACATGTTACCAGTGTTGTATAAAGTACTAGAAAGCAATACTTGAGTAAAAGTATGTGTCGTACTAGAAAAAGACTTTGGTAGAAGTGAAAGTCACCTTTTAGAATATTACTCAAGTAAAAGTCTTAAAGTATCTGATATATACTGTACTTAAGTATCAAAAGTAATTTTCTGATATTTAATGTACTTAAGTATTTGAAGTAAAAGTAAAAAGTAAAATTTCAGTGATTTTCGGTAGGTATAAGACCAGGGGCGGTTCTAGGGTTTCATCTTTAGGGGGTTTTATCCCTCAGTGAGAATTTAAAACAAGAAGAGTTTTATATTATATATTATATGACTACATAGTAAGCCAAAAGTCATGGTATTATTAAATGGCAAAAGTGGACACCAAAATTTTATGCATGATGTAATGATGCCAGTCTTGTATCAAATCAGTTCATGTATGTGTGCATTCTCTATGAACAGTGTGTCCAATGAATGCAGTCATTAATAAAAAATTATTTAGTGTTGATATTGCATTAATATTTTGTTTGTGCTATCAACTCTGGTAATAAGAATAGTGACATTTCACTGCTTTTGGTTGCTGCCGTTATAGATAAATGCGTCCAGCTCTGACTGCTTCTCCGTAAAGCGTGCATGCGGACGTGTGTAATGCAATCTAGGAGCAGTGATTCGCCAAACCTCCCTTATTGCAGTCGCACACATTTCTTCTGATTTTATTTTGTAGTAACGAGTAACGAAGATGCTTATTGGAAATATAACGAAGTAAAGGTTTACATTTTATCTCGTTAATGTATTGGAGTAAAAGTGAAAGTTGACATAAATTTAAATAGCGAAGTAAAGTACAGATACGTGAAATTTTTACTTAAGTACAGTAACGAAGTATTTTCTTCGTTACATTACAACAATGCATGTTACCATTTCTCAGCGAACACACAAACACACCCCAACACACAAACACACACACATGCATGCCAGCAAGCAAGTCATCTGCCAAGACTTGGAACATAAACTGCTGCGCTGGACGTAGTTACTCACAGCAAAATCCCCACTGCTGATTTAACACCTACAATGGAATCATTTAATTTTAGCATGGACACAAATTAAAACTTGGTTTCTACACAAAACACACGATGCCTGCTGGCTTTTATATTTAAATTAACAGTGTTAATGTGTCTTATTTGTTGTTTGTCACGCACTACTTCTAAAAAATTTAAAGGCAAAAAAAGGCTAAGCCTCTTACTGAAGCAGCAAGAGATGTATAGAGCTAGCATTCCACAGAGACTCACAGAGCTGCTTGAATTGGCTCTGCAATCACATGACTGTGCATTTCATCTCTCTCTCTCTCTCTCTCTCTCTCTCTCTCTCTCTCTCTCTCTCTCTCTCTCTCTCTCTCTCTCTCTCTCTCTCTCACACACACACACACACACACACACACACACACACACACACACACACACACACACACACGCGCACACACACTTCGGTCGATTTTATGCACCATATTCTTTGCCCCTTTATTATTTTGTTTGTCTTCTAGCAAAAAAAAAGTCATAGCTCGCATAATATCTTAAGATTAGTTCTTAGAAATTATGCTAGCATTGCATTTTTTAACAGTATTAGCTGAGTAGCTAATGAGAACAATTCACTGTTGTACATAGAAATAATAAATATATCGATAACATAATAAAAAAATTTGTGAACATATTTGTTTGTTGTAGTCAGTAGAGACAGTAAATAGTTCCACTAAATGCAAGACCTTTCATAACCCTTGCTCTTGGATGTTAGTTTCATTTAAAATGATTTATATCAAGTATTTCAGTCTCACATCATGACATGTTTGATGTGAAAGTGAAAGTCTTTAGCTATGACCACGTTATTTACTGAACTAACTCCAATGCAGCATTTTTTTCAGTGTAGGTGTACTGGAACCATCAAGTCTATGACCAACGAGACTACTATAAAGCTGTTGCATAAGTGAGTGCTGTTTAGTGCCAATTTCCTTGTTGGAGCTTGTGCTGCTATGATAACGTTTCAGTGTTCACTGAGAATAACATGGTACCAAACGAGCAATTTGTAACAAATCCATATCAACCGAGGAGGGAGAGCCCGAGGGTGCGAAACCAATTAGATGAGCTGTACGTGTGTGTGTGTGTGTGTGTGTGTGTGTGTGTGTGTGTGTGTGTGTGTGTGTGTGTGTGTGTGTGTGTGTGTGTGTGTGCATAGCTGCTACTCCTTCAGAGTTTTGGCATGCCTTTCTTTTACTCAATGTCCCTGGAGAAGCTCCAGAACGCAGTTCATCTTCGAGTCCAGCGATATACTGAATCGTTTTCCTGAAATATAAATACCAATTTCAGATCATCCATCTTTCTACACGTTACAGTATAATCATTTTGGCTGACCCTGTTCATCCAAAGTGACCTAAGATTGATTTGAATGTTAAGTGACCAACAGCATTAGCTTGGTATTTGGAGTTAAACTTTACAAGCTAAGGGTCAATAGCACAGAGCTTTAACCGCTGAAATGGCCATGGCTTTGAGCTCACCACATTTTATAACAAAGTAAACAGCTATAATCAAATAAGGAAGCATGAAGTAAAAATAATGATTCACAAAATACCAAAAGTTTTAGTTATTATTCGTCAATGTTAAAGGTGCCATAAGTGATTTTATGTCCAGAACCTTTTTATAATGTTTATCTATAAATTTTTATAATAACTTTCTATAATAGATTTGATTGAAGATATCAGAAAGTGATCATTATTATAAAAAAATTTCTGTAACAGTTTATCTATAGAGGATAAAATCTCTCAGGCTCAGCAAACTTGAAAAAACAGTGAGTGATGTGGGCCACCAGCATTCAAACCAATAAGGACAAAGAAGTGGGTGTGTCTAGTCCTTCATCAGTCATGTCACTTGGCAAATCAGAAATCTCCCCAGCTTTCATTCATATATAGGTGTTTAAGTCCTGGTAATGTGCATATGTGTTTACTGGAAGCTATTTTTTTAGAGAAACTGCCACTCCGACTGAGGGTTTAAGGGCCAGACAAACGATAACATTTACAGAAGTTGTCTCCAGTGTCAGTGCTTTATAACAGTGAACAGTTTTCTATGAAGAACAGCAGTCTTTAGGACAGGAGACATTTCACAACATTAAATGGAAATATAAATTAAACATGTCATTTTTTTTCGCAACTATAAAAAGCAATTGCTGGAAAATTGCTGACACAATACAGAAATAAAACTATTTGCATTATGCTGGTTTTGGAAAATAGTTAAATTCAGGGTGATAAGCATGAATCCACCCAGTCATTGGTTAGTTTCTAACAACAAACTTTACTTTACTATTAAACTTTAGTTAATGAAAATTTCCAGAATATGTGGCTATTAAAAAAGGTTGTGGTTTTTTAATGAATGCAATAAAAAGGACCAATGATCTGCGAACAATATCAAACTTTTTTTTTTGTTTCAGAAAAATAAATCAATAGTTATTACTCATTAATCCATGTCAAATGTGAATTTTAGATTTGGTAAAGTAGCAATGTTTAGGCAGTTAATCTTTTTGGATTACCAGTTGTACTCCCAATATAAACACACACACATAATGAAATGGTGTGTACATTTACCCGATACAGTAGGGAGTGGAATGCACGGGTGAAAGAGCTGCCAGATTGTTCCATGTCCTCAGAAGACCTTGAGATAAACCTGTGGTTCACATCAGGTGCGTGATTTTATGATAACAATAACAGTGTGTGTTTCAGTATTTAGCACTTGCACACGAACACCAACACCAGAGAAAAGTGTGTGAAGCCCCATGAAGAGTGCTGTAAATTCCAAATTTATGGATGCATACATTTTTTTCAGAATCACTATCTTTTTTATTACCCATGCGGTACACTTCTGAGAAATATCGATCTATTGTATTTATGATGCAGTGTCATCATAGAGGAAACAGAAGATCAGAGGTCAAAAAAGTGGGAAAGTTCTTTCGTCTTTGTCTTTCCAATCTATCTGTTGGGGTTAAAAGTCCGGCAAGGTTTACACATTTATCTGCTTATAGCAATAGGGTGTTTGATTTCTCATGAATGTGTTACACCTGTTGCCAGCATGTGACCAGTCACACACTGAGCATGGTGTGTGTGTGTGTGTGTGTGTGTGTGTGTGTGTGTGTGTGTGTGTGTGTGTGTGTGTGTGTGTGTGTGTGTGTGCGTGTGTGTGCGTGTGTGTACGTATGTGTACCTATGTGTGCATGTGTGTGCGTGTGTGTACGTGTGGCGATGTTTTTGAAACATTATTTACAAGCTTGGATTGAAGATCATAGGGCTGCCAGGTGAAGGATGTTTCATGTCGTTACTCAGGCACTGTGGCCTGTTGGAGTTTGTTCACCTTGCTATCTTTAATATCAAATAAATAAATAAATATACCACAAAAAAGAACTAAAATCCTGATTTTAATTAATAATTGTCTGCTACATGTTAAAGCGAGAGTATTACAGTATGGCCACTACCTGCAGGAAGCCACACAGATTTAAAAGGGAATCCATCCCCTTTAGGGTGACACCAGTTTATACAGGTGATGAAGAAACAGGTGAACAACACAAACAGTGCTATATACAGTATATATATATATATATATATATATATATATATATATATATATATATATATATATATATATATATATATTCACTTATTACTCAATAAACCACACATTTACCACCAGTTTCCTCCTTCACATTTGCAGAAGCTGTAAAGTTTTATAGTTTTTTATAATTCCATAAAACCTTGTTTAAACAGTTCAACAGCTTTTGCTTGTGTTATTGTGATTATCTTGGCATTAGAGTTGAGTGACACAATAAAGGAACTAAACTTGTCCTGGTATTTTATTTAGTTAACCAGCTATTCATCTAAAAGCAAACATTGATAATGTGCCAGTGTGAGGGAGAGGGATGTACCTTTCTACAGGGTGGCTCCGTACATCGGTGTAATTAATACTTTTAACAGAAATGAACAACAAATTGTCTTCCAAAATATTTCAGATTTATTTAAAATTTTCTATTTTAGATTTGTTTTTCACTTGACTCCATGCTGTATTCTAAGTTGATTGGCATCTCTCTCTCTCTCTCTCTCTCTCTCTCTCTCTCTCTCTCTCTCTCTCTCTCTCTCTCTCTCTCTCTCTCTCTCTCTCTCTAAAGGGTGTGACTCAGGGTTTGGGCATGCCACAGCAAGGCGTCTGGACGCTATGGGATTCCAGGTGTTCGCCACGGTATTGGACGCAGATGGTGAGGGGGCAAAGCGTCTGAGGAGTACCTGCTCTTCTCGTTTGACCTTGTTCCAAGTGGACATCACTCAGCCACAGCAGGTTCAGCAGGCTCTGCTCAACACCAAGGCCAAGCTGGGCATGAAAGGTGAGAGCTCACACCAGTGCATTTCCTAACACATAACACGGCACATCTATTCAATTCAATTCCATTCAAGTTTATTTGTATATTTTTACAATAGACATTGTCACATCTGGGCATTTACATTACCGTCACCCACAATTACATATGCTGATATGACAGCGGCACTTTCTTCTTTTAGTCTTACTATTTTTTTTATCTTACATCCTCCCGAGCTTCAGCTTTCATTATGGTATCACCACGCCACACTCATCATCTCATAAATAGATAACTAGCCACACCGAGTCTGCTTTACTTCAGTGAAACTGCATCGTAAAGTTGGAATGCTTGCTGAAACTTCAACTGTACGGTGTTTAATATTGTGTGTAACAGAGCTCTTGCTCTAATATGTAACAGAGCTCTTGCTCTAATGAAGGAAAATGGAGAAATTTAGCTATATCAATTATTCTTAGAATAATTCCTTGGAATGAAAACAATGCATTTCTCTTTTGTTATGTTTAAGATCATCAAAATGAAACTGTGCTAGCAATGTCACCCAGTGATGTCAGATTGGCATAAAAGTTTACATTTTCATTAAAAGCCAGAACAAATTGGAGTCAGATCCACAGATCGAGGTGAACTTTCCCCTGAAAACCTCCTTGCAGCTATGTCCTCCTCTTTGTTTCTTTTTCTCCCTGTTCCTTTTCATTTCTTGGTAGGAGCAGTGTGTTATAAATAAAACATCATACGCACCGTAGAGTAGCAATGACCTTTTTAAGGCAAGTACAAATTTACTCCCTTTTGGAAGACTTCCTTTACTATTGTTTACATTACAGGAGTCATTTGAGGTAAAACAGTCTGTGGGTGCATTTACATGTCGGTAATCGTCGAGCTTGGAAAAATGTCATTGACGCTCAATAATGCATGGCCTTCTCACTGAGCCATGTGTATGGCTTGGCAACATTTCAATGGCGCACTTTATTTTTAAACTAGAGCAAAGAGCATGCTGTCTAACACGCCAAATATAAGGAAATGTGGACTTTTATTTCCAGCATTTCCTCCTATTTTAGGCACTGCTCATAATCTGGCAATAAAG
Organism: Tachysurus fulvidraco; assembly: GCF_022655615.1. Classification (NCBI taxonomy): domain Eukaryota; kingdom Metazoa; phylum Chordata; class Actinopteri; order Siluriformes; family Bagridae; genus Tachysurus; species Tachysurus fulvidraco. Next base: position 5,297,300 of record NC_062518.1, read on the forward strand.
GTAATAAAAGAAATTACATGAAACCACTGATTCACAAAGTGTGCCAGGTGATGAGAGTTAAATAAACTATATATAAGTGTATAAGAGTGTTTGTTCATCTCTCAGAACACAATATTATTTCTGCTACAAGAGAGTACATGTCTTTTGGATTGCATTTTTCATGTGTCCTTAATTCTGTTCCCACACTGATTGATGAGTCTGATTGTGTAAGTATATGGTGTAATGCAGCTGCTTTTCTGTGGAAGTTTATTATTTTCTTATATTCCAAAAACATGTAGGTAGGCAGATATTGTAGGATAGATTGTCCTGGGAATGTGAAAGCCTCTGTGTGTGTGTGTGCGCATCCCATCCGGGCGTCCCATCCTATTTGAGACAATATGAATTCTCCCTCAATGCTCCTAAGACTCTAGTTCCAACCCTGACCTGGATAAAATGGTTTTATTTATATAAAATAGAAAGCTGAAAGATGAAGATCAGAAAAACATTGCCTTTTCCTATCTCTTTTCTGTGCCAAATGTAGCCTCCTCTTCATGTTCTTGGCTGACTCATAACAGTAGGGTGATAGTTTCTTTGCTGCTGTAACTCATCCTTCTTGAGGATTGACATGTTGTGCTTTATGAGATGCTTTTTAGCTCAACACATTTAGTGGTTTTTTGAGTTACTGTGGCATTCCAGTCAGTATGAATAAGTCTAGCCATGACCTTTCTTATCTGAAAGGTGCCACTAACTATTTAATTCAGTCCATCTGGAACCAACAACCATGCAATTGTCAGGGTGACAAAAATCACAAATATTTTCTCATTCTTAAGCCTGATGTGGATTTTAACTGAAGCTCAGGTGGCTGTTGATATAAATAGGTGACCAATAAAAGAAAACTGGTGGACTTGTTTCTTTTGAGTTCTTCTTGACATTAAGTGGTTTTTGAAATTTACGTTCCACAACCTAAAAGTATAAATGTTATAAACGTTATAAATGTCATCAGTAAATTGCTAAACCTGATTCATAAGAGTGTTTTTTTTTTATTTTCTGATAACCAGGCCACATTATACCACCCAGCTCTTTAGTTTGTTCCCATATGTCATGCCATACTTTATTTCTTAGACATTCAATCTAACTCTGCTTTTTATATTACGCTTTCTCTGAAGGTCTATAAATGTGTTATTGCTCTGGAAAAACATATCATCATAAAACATAGAATAATCTAGTAATACATTTGGCAAAGAAACACTGCTCTGGGGTAAATTCAGAGATTCCCAGTGTCCACTACAAATCACAGATTCAGCACTCCATAGCTAGTTGATTTTCCCTTCCAGAGCCACAAGCCATCAAACACATTTATGTATGTTCTTAAATTGCACCAGTACTAATAAACTACAGATAAGTGTTTATTTCTTTGTTTTGTCCATCACTCAAATACAATTATTCTCCACTCCATAAGTATGTAAACCCTGCAGTCAAAGCTCACATGCAGAAAGCATTAGTGCAAGAGACAGTGGAACCCGAGGCCAAGCCGACAAACACAACAGCTTAGCTATTACAGCTGAGAATCTTGTGCAACTTCCCTTGATCTGTTCAGAATAGAATCAAAGAGAAAGTGTCATTTCTGACACTTGTTCAGTTCATTCTCTGCATATCAACAGTAATGTAGTTCAAAGGAGGATGAGAATACCAACAACAGTACATCTTGTTTAACCTCTTTATACACTCACTTACACTCCTCATGATCAAGCATACCATTCTTATAACAATAACTGATAAATAAGGCAGAAGTACAATTGCTTCACACTTTTTGTCTCATTTACAGTTTTTGAAATGTGTCATTGGGCGTATTGTAGGACTGTGGGCTCTGGTGAATAACGCAGGAGTGTGTGTGAACTTCGGAGACGCAGAGCTCTCCCTCATGTCAAACTACAGAGGCTGCATGGAGGTGAATTTCTTCGGAACCCTCTGTGTCACCAAGACCTTCCTCCCTCTGCTGAGACGAAACAAAGGCCGAATACTGACCATCTCCAGTCCATCTGGTATATACACACTTCAACACACACACACAATGTGATTTTAGTTCCTCATAGGATTTGGCCTTAAGGTTTTGATTAAAATGAATGAATGAATTATTAATTTACATCTGGTACAATATGGCAAAACAGAACTATAACACTATGTTGTTATAGATGTAACATGAGTCTTAGAAGACATACTGTAGATCTTATATTTCTCCTAGCAATGCTCATACTGTTACATGCATCTTTATCGAAAACCGAAGCATTGATATCGAGCTGAACTCCCAATTTGGACATGAAATTTATGCTTTAAAGACATATTAATATTATACGATAGTTTCTGCTTTTATTTTCACATTTTAGATAAAAACTCTGTCCTATGATTACAGTAACTCGACTGGCAATTAAAAGACGGTTAAGTATTATAGCATCTGTTATATAGCATCAATCACTAATACACTGATATTAAAGTCTGGGATAGAAAGAAATCAGCCCCACCCCTGTGTTTGTATACTTCACCACTGGTGGTGCTATTGCTCTTTGCTCCTAGTAAACATTTAACCCCAAGTATTGTCATTGCTTCTTTAAAGAAGGGGCTGAACCATAATTGTGGTTGCTTATAATTTGTTTAATAATTTTGGCACAAAATTAGAGACTCAATGCAGTTCATCACCATCTAAATAACCCCAATGCCTATATACACTATACAACCAAAAGTATGTGGACTTTAGACTATATGTCCTTTTTGCATCATCTTGTTCCTGATTTTGTTCCAAATTGCTTTTAGAATTAACTCCATATTTATAAGAAGGCTTTTTGCTAGATATTGGAGTGTGACAAGGAGCGTGGCAAGCGCGTATGACATGTAGTCAGCATTCCAGCTCATTCTAAAGGTCTTCAGTGAAGTTGAGGTCAGGGTTCTGTGATATCTGGGACACTCAAGTTCTTCCACTCCAACCTTGGCAAAACATGGCTTCATGGAGCTTGCTTTGTGCAGAGGGGCAATGTCATGTATGAGTGTGATTTACAGTGATGGTGTGATGGGCAGCTGTTCACATATTTATGTCTACATAATGTCTCAGTGATTTCTTACAGATCAGAAAGCCTACAGTGCAGATGTATATAAATGTTAACACCACAGCTTCATTAGATCCACTGGGTCCATTAAATCTATTATAAATTTATAAAACTATTATAAATTATATATATATGAGGTTTCCATCAGGCATCAGCAGAGATTTGCTTATATTAGAAGACTATCAAATGCATCTGGAATTAGCCAGTGTTCATTTGTTAAATATTTAAAGACCATTTACAAATAAAATGTATGTTTTAAATCATTAAACAACCATTGCGCATTCACAAAGAGGCAAATAAACCTGTAACAACCTGATACACTCACCACACACACGCACACACACACACACACACACACACACACACACACACACACACACACACACACACACACACACACACACACCACACACACTCAAAAACACCTCACACACATGTGCACACACACCCCTTAATCTAGCGTAAGACTTTATCTCATCCCATTTAAAGACCTGGAGTTCTTCCAAATGTCCAAAAATGTCTAAACATAGTAAAAATAGATCCCAAATTCTTATCTCCATAATATGTCTTTGACTCATGAGGGCTCAGTGTTTACCTCCACTGAGAATGGCTTATGTTTTGATTTTAGATTACAGGATAAGACTGAGGATAAGCATGGTTCAAGCAGCATTTCTTTCCTTCCTTCCATTTTATCGCCCCTTGTTTACTGCCTTCATGCCAATTCAAGCTATGGCCTGAGTCCTGGCTAAAGTACTGGCATCTGGCCCTGTTAAACAAAGATGTCTCCATCTGAGGGATCTCACTAGGCAATGGGGGCCGAGTAGGAGTGAGTTGGGTTTTTTTTTGGCACTTAAGAACAACAGACGCTACCATGCGAATGTCTCCCTGCCATGTTCCAGTAAGCCTCCTCACAGGTGGGCTGTGTTTTCAAACGGTCTTCAGATCCCGTCAACGTTTAAGCTGGCACTATTTGAAACGCAATCCCCTCCTTTTTTACTTCTCATCACCCAAGGCCAAACCACGTGTTTATATAAAACAGCACAATGTGCAATTAACCCCCTGTGCTTGTTCTGCACTTGAATAGTTAGCTCCTGGCACAGTGTTGATTCGTCGGTTTGTTTTTGCTACCCGGAGCAAACACTTCACTAAACAATAGCGCAATTCTGTGTCGGGATCAGGAGCTGTCGTGGTGTATCTGAATCACTGCCTACTTAGCCTGGAATGTAATCTGATTCTGTTCTTCACATGCTATTTATGCATTGATTTACAGTGCACTAATAAAAGTACACTATAAAACACTGGACATTAGATCTAAGGATCAAAGTGGTTTTATTGTGTGTTTTATGAAATCTAACACATGTGGTGCTAATAAGGGGAAGATAAGTAAATGGCTTTAAACACTTAAGTCATGTTGAGTTCTTGGGGTACATTTAATCACTGTGTATGTGTGTGTGTGTGTGTGTGTGTGTGTGTGTGTGTGTGTGTGTGTGTGTGTGTGTGTGTGTGTGTGTGTGTGTGTGTGTGTTTGCGTGCAGGTGAGCAGCCCTTCCCATGTCTGGCATCCTACGGGGCCTCAAAGGCGGCACTAAACCTCTTTGTTAACACTCTTCGTCATGAGTTGGAGCCATGGGGGGTCAAAGTGTCCACTATTTTTCCTTCTGCCTTTAAAACAGGTGAGAAAACATTTTCGTACAAACATGAAATATAAAAAAGAATACCTACAGATTTTCTGAAATAGCATGTGATCTTTTCTCTAAAAATGTACTGGTCATGGCTGTCATTAAGGAAACACCTACTATGTTAGAAAACCCATAGAATAATTATCAGGAGACACAAAATAAGCCAGGATTAACATATGGAGCACCTTGAGTTTTTTCCAGTTACAGTCTACAGTAGTAGAGTTTACTACTTTAGGCTACTGTAAGGATATTGCACATAACATGATGATGTGTGTAAATAGTGGGGAAAAAATAGAAAAGGGTCAATGTTCAAAATTCAAAAAGAATTTTTTTACTGCTAGTCTGGAAAGACTAAGAAATTGGGCAACATCTAAACCACCATTTAACCTCTTTTAATTGAAATCATTTCTAGCTCAAAGTTTTTTTCTTACTTGTTAATATAACAGGCCGCACAGGCAAAACCGGATTACTTAAGAAACAGCAGGATAAATTGTACCCAGAGCCATGTTTACATTATTCTCAATTAACTCATCTCTAATCTCTCAGTAAAGCTTCTTCCCATTATGCTGGAATACGCACTAATCCTGGAAGCCAATACTTTCATTGTATGACTCATGACCATTTATGTATGTCACAAGATGTCCTGGTTTTACGAGAACAAAAGCAAAGTTAAATACCATTTACATAAACTGTTTAAATGTGCTACTGAAATACGACAGATGCCTGTTATTCTGGATATCCTCGATATTAAGATTTCAGCTAGAATACTTTTTTAAAGCATATCCTTTTATTGTTTTTAGGACAGAGCAGTAACACTGAGTACTGGGAGAAACAGTACCAGCACCTCCTTCAGAACCTGTCGCCGAGCCTTTTAGAAGAGTATGGTGAAGACTATGTCATGGAGACCAAGGAACTCTTCCAGAATTATGCCAAATTAGCCAGCGAGGACCTGAGTCCGGTCGTTAACACCATCGTGGAGGCTCTCCTCTCGCCGCAGCCTCAGGTACGCTACTATGCTGGGCCTGGCGTCGGGCTCATGTACTTCATCTACAGCTACTTCCCACTGAGTGTCAGTGACAGGTTCCTGCAAAAGATCTTTCTAAAGAAGAAGGTGGTGCCACATGCACTCAGGAAACAGAATGAGCTGAACCGCATCAAGGACAACAACAACGACATCATCAGCAACAACAATAACATCTCTAGGATAGAGTAAATCTGTTGTAACTCCATGTAAATAAAAGATGCTAGAGGACCACTGATGTAATCCAATCATAGTGACCCAATGCCGATATGTGTACTTGTATTTGTGTTGTTTTATATAATGTATAATGCATTATGGGCTTTTTGTCATAATTTTGAAGGGATTGTTGAATAGCTTTGCTTTCTGAGTAACTATTGAATACTATTTTAATAGAAATTCAAATTTGGCTTCGCCTTAATATCAGCTGATGCATTCCCTCCAAACTTTTGTTGGTAATATTAAATTTCACTATGTGATAACACTAGATGTGTATAGTTCATACACCTTCCAGTTTTCTTTATTACTTTAGTTCCTTCACAGATAACAGACTTTATTTTTCCTTCAAAAGACTTTGGATTAACAACCTACACCACTAATCACAATCTCACCTCAGGTTCATACAGCACATACAATTGCTGCTACTCAGTGTAAAATCACTTCACGGTTCTATTGTATGTTCAAAAAACATGTCCGCACATAGTCATAATGTCCCAATCTCCTGTAAATAATTCATATTTTTGATGGAAAGATCAAGCAAAGCCCTACTATATTCTTCAACTTTTATTTTTTGTTTGGTTTGTTATTTTTCACACCATTATTGCTACAAATCAAAATATTTATTCCTGTTTCTTTATGAATCACTTAAACTGTGAATTTTTATACAAAAAAAAAATTACAAGAAAGAAAGAAATGTAAATTGTCCATTTGTTCATCCTTGAATTGAATTAAAGTTGACATTTTAAAGAAGCACGTTTGCAATGTCTTGCATTCATTTTCAGAAAGATGAGCAATGATATCCTGGGACCCAAAATTCAGTCGTTTAAAAGCATATGGATCTGAGTAATACATTTATCATGGATCAGGTTTATCAGCAAACTAAAAACAGTTAGTTCCAAACGTCTACTTCCAAAGTGTGTTGGAAGTAGGACAAAATGTAAGGATTTGAGTGAGGGCCAAATTATGATGGCTAAACAATTGGGACCATCAGAACGCCAGCTTCCAGCTTGCTTATTAGGGATAGATGTTGGGAATATATAGTAACTTAATTTTGGACTAGGCATCCCATTAACTGTAAAATTAATTCCAAAGTGATTTCCTTAGCATAATAGTCTCATTATTTAAATGTGTATAGTAATATTCTTGAAATTTGTTAGAGCCCTAAAACCTTTTTTCCCCTGAACTTTTCAATAACAGAAAATATAAAGCCTATATTGAAGGTATTAACAGGTCAGGTCTAATTGTTTTTGAGTTACTGAAGTTTCAATAGTGCCCAATCAATTGACATGACCCATAAAACAGTCTAATAACTACATTAACAATTAATATGACATTATGACATTGATAATTGTATATTGAAATTTCCTTCAGTTCCTCATCTATGCTTGAGGAACCTCTGAGAACTAGTGATTTAAGAAAAAATAATTTGCAGAAGTTGTTTATTATGTTACTATGTATTTGTAATGTTAACTGGGATTATTGTGTGCAAAGTTCCTTTCAAATGTCATTTTTGACCTCTTGGAGTGTGCCAATTATTCTGTATCTGATTACTGAATGGTCAGCAGCTGATGAATTAGATATGTTAGATAAAGTTAGATATGTTTCCTTGTCCACTCAGGAAATAGCATCCTGTTCCATTCCTGTACTTGGCAGGAGTACACACAGTGTAAGTGATTCTTGGAAATGGCCTTAAATTACCTGGAAGCGAGTATGAAAACAGAACTATGGGGGGAACATGGGGACTACCATTTTCCCTCTCAGATGAGAACTTTGGCCACTGGAGTGGGGTTACGGTGCCAAATATTTTGCTGCTTTCAGGCATGTTTACCTCATTAATTGCTCATTGGTTTTGGACATTGTTGAGTTTCTTTGAGAGCAGAGACCATGTTATTGCATACTGGAAGACTGGATGATTTGGGCATATATTTGATGAGGACTTTGCTCTCAAACGAGGCCACCGAGTAAAAAGTGAAAGAGTGAACAGTGCTTGTGTAACATAAACAGTACAGTTCAGAACTTGCTTCTGTGGTACTTCATGTCTGATTCTCCAGGAAAATGCAGACCAATTAAAAAATTACAAATGCCTGGAAATGAGTGATCAGTTAAATTATTTCCATTGGGCAAAAGATTTTGTTCTTAGAAGATATAGCAGACTGGTAGCTTTTTTAAATTTTCTATGCTTCTATGCTAACTAAACTACTATACTTTTTTCAAACTTCGAAAATGCATTGAATTAAAAACATATGTCCATCCAGTCTCATTTGTAATTTGCAAGCAAAGACAACCATGGAGAATTACATGTCTTTAGGTTGGGAGCAAAGAAAAAAATGGGAAAGAATATATGTGAATATATTTTTGGATCAAAGACCTTTTTCTCGCCTGTTAAATTTCAATTTAATCAATTTAAGAAAATGGTTTATCAGGATTTGGTTTGAGGGAACTAAGCATGACTGATCTGAATATAGACCACATGTGCTTGCCCAGACTTTCTGAGTCAGTGCTCCCTTGTGAAGCCTGTTTCTTTGATCAATCCCACATAAGTTTACATCCAATCAACAGCAGGCCACAGCTGTACCTCTGTGTGGTGTGAGCTGAGTATACAAGAGGAGTTTATAACCATGTGACTGTGTCACACATGTTCACAAACTAGGACACCTACTGTAAACAGTGAGAGATTATGATGTATTTTAAAAGATCAATCATGATATTCCTTGCTTCAGCCCAAAAAAAAATGTAACAAAAATGCAAGCCTAACAAAATTACAGTGATGAACGGAAGGACAATAGAGGACACGACGGTAAGCATGAGTCCAAATCACTCGCCCAGACAGTACAAATGTTTCCAGAATGTCTGTCCAAGAGTTGTAATTTCAGACCAGCTGTGCAGGAGTGAGAGCAAGGATGTAAATCTTTAGCCAATCTTAGCCAAACCACAAAGGTTAAGAAAAGAATAAGGAGGAGGCCAAAACAAAGGCCAGAGTAAAGTGCATCAGACTGCACCATGTAGTATTGCAGACATCATCTGGCCCTTTACTGGAAAATGTCCCTTCCACGTCATTCCTCTCCAAGCATAATCCGATACACCTCCACAGACAGTCGGTTTGGTTTGTTCCATTAGTCACATCACCTCTGTACGAACTGTAGAATTGCATATGTCCAGAAGCATGATAACTGATGTGGAAATAAAATTATGACAAATAGCAATGTGTTCCACTTCTCCTTTTGGCAGGGGTTACACAGCTGACAATTAGCCATCCGCAAACTCTGTTTTATAGTTTATTATATGTCATCAGACCTATCATCTTAAGTCTTATTGATCTTAACCGTTACAAATATATGTCTCCGGGTGTGTGTTCACGGTGTGTGTGTGTTCACTGCCTTGTGTGTGCACTTTGGATGGATCAAATGCAGAGAACGAATTCTGAGTATGGGTCACCATACTTAGCCGTATGTCACTTCACTTCACTATTAACTAAAAGCTAGCTGCAATTGAGATGTGAATTTGACCATCTATATGGTTTACAGCTCATGGCAATGCACACAATCCCCTTGCTAAGTAATCTCTGTAATTTCTGACTGCTGTTGTAACTGAATAAAACATACTTTGATTGGTCAAAAGATCTATACATTTTTCTAGCAACATCCAGCTTGAAAACTGAACAAAAGATAAAAAAAATACTCAGCATAGTGTTTTTTTTTTTTATCTAATAACTAACATATATGCTTTATACTGATAAACTCTAAAACTGTTTCAGTAGTAAGACATCATTAAAATTAAGTCTTTATACTGATGATTTCTAAACTCGTGCGCAATATAATAGGTTAATGCTTGGAAAATCTAAAAGATAAGCAATGGCAGTGCCATGTAAGCAGTCAGGGGCAGTAACTCGGCACAGGTATTGATGCCAGATTGACTGGTTTGAGTATATCAGAAACTGTTGATCTCCAGGGAGTTTCAAACACAACAGACTCCAAGGTTTGCATAGAATGGTGTCCAATGAGCATCCAATGAGCAGGTAAATAAAGCACCTTAGAGTAGAATGGCCAGTTTAAAGTGACAGCATGGATAACTCAAATAACCACTCAACTTGTTAAACCATGGTGAACTTTAAAAGAAAGTTAAGAATGTTATTGATTTAATTATTTATAAGGCCCTGGGCTGTTGAGTGGCGTTGACTGCCCAAGCTGCCTCTGTTAGTTGATAGTCTCATGGTGGATATTTAATATTAGTTGCAGGATTTAACTTGTATTATTTGTTTTACAAGAAAATCTGTGGTATCGTCTACTCCAAGAATTGAGTAACAATTCATAACAACCCAAACTGTATGAAACGTTTTTAAATTTAAGCTTAAGATAAGAATCAGGTCTGCATGTACCCCTTTTTACAACTCTGTTCATACAAAATGTTCTGAAATTCAAACATGTGTCCAAACTACATGAGATCCGGTTTAGTATTTCTTATTTCCAAACACTCGCAAGAACACTTTGTATGAGGCTTCACACAGAGCAGGTCTGCACACTGTCACAGCACAACAGATGCTGGGATTCCTGTACAAGGCCTTCTGCTACACCAAGACACTTAGAATAATCTAAACCTGTAACTTCTCAAAACAATTTGAGAAGCTGAGCTGATGGAAAATTATTTGGCCACCTGTCATGCTCGTTTTAGTGATAGATTCAAGACCACAAAAGGAGAGCTTTCCAGGAAAACCAAGAACTGTCAAGTTGTGTATTTCCATATTGTGATTTGAGAGTGTTATATCTGTGATCAAGGGAACAGTTTGAAGGGAAGATGAAAATAAATGGGCAGTTTCCCAACTTTTTGTATGAGTGATTTTTAAATTCTAGATGCTAATGATGATTTTTGTACAATAGTGGATTTTATACATGTAACTTGGACATTGCTAAGATGTAATGAACCAGAGATAAGATTTGTTGGTTGTAAATGAAAGCATGTTCATTTACTCCCGGCGATGCAGTTGGATTTCCGCCTCTGCCCTGTGTGCCTGAAGTTCGCATGTTCTCTCTGTGCTTTAGGGGTTTCTTCTGGGTACTCTGGTTTAATCCCCAGTCAAGTACATTCAATGTAGACTGAACAGAACCTCTAATTGTCCATAGTGTGCAAGCATGTGTGCAATTGTGCCCTGCAATGGTTGGGACACTGTCTTAGGTGTCCCATTAATGGGCTCCAGGCTCTCCATGACCCTATTGGTCAAAATTGAAAGAACTGCAAAAAGCTCTAACAGAAAGTCAAAAACAGAGAATTATGTTTTCTTTATAAGATTTTCAGTGATAGCTAATGACAAGGTTGACTGTTATGCCAAAATTCTTTGTGGCCTCCAAAATCTTGTTATATAGCATATTACTGGAATAAGGTATACGATGTGTAAGCGTATATAATGAGTCTTCTGAGTGTAGTGAGTTACAGAGTTGTTTCTCTTGTAAGGTACTATGAGCTTAAAGATTGGGAGAACAAAAAAGGGAAATTTAGAGGATAATATCCATATATAGGTATGATCTGTGAACCATGGTGAACTTTTGACATTTAAAAAAGTGAGCAGTGTTAAACAAAGCTTTGTCAAAAACTAGCCAGATAACTAATTTAATTTAGAGCTGATTTCTACATCAAGTTTTAGATAAATTGCCTGTTGGCTGTGTTCCTCTCACGACCACAGTGATGAGTCTGGTTTAGATAGCTCTATCAAAAGTCATGTTATGTTTTCCACACTATGTGGCCAGATAGATTGTAATTGTTGTGTTCTTTGTCTTTTCACCACATTTTCAATATTCTGTTCTCACTGAGAGAATGTGAAGGCCTTGTTTACACATCCATCAGTAAGGCTTGTGATGATGAAGCCAAATATTTCTGCTCAATGGAAACTTCTGGTCTCTGATTGATGTACAGACGCATGTTATGAAATAGTGTTGGTTTGCTGGTTATGTTCCTATCCCATGCTTGATGCCTGGGTTGTCTAGGCTTGTTGAAAGCCAGACCACAGAGAGGGATCTTACCAAAGCTAAGTGAAACCAATGAGAAATATATCAAGCTATTTAATAGCATGAGGAAAGGAGGTATAGAGAGATAAATAGTGCCTGGAATGTAAAAAAATCTAAAAGCCTTTCTAAAAACTACATCAGTAATGGTGGCAAATAAAAATACACTGAAATTAGGTTTCAAGCTTGATAAACTATGGACAGAAAACATTTTAGACAATTGTGTGCTTCCAATTCTGTGGCAGGAGTTTGTGGTCCAAACCCCAAATGGGCTTTGGGGTGTACATACTTTTACACATAATCTTCTTGACCGCATCTCACAATGCAATGTCATTTTATTTTGTACATTTTGTACATTTGTAAACCCCTAAACTAATACTTTGTTGAAGTACTTTTTGATTTTATTGTACCACTCAGACTTTTGGGGTAAAAATATATCATCCTGAATTGGCAATATTATCTCACTCTTATTTGCAAAAACATAAAATTCCAATAAATTCTAAGGTCATCTCCTGTTCACAGCCTGCCTCAGGTCCCCCCTCAGATTTGGCTTCAGTTCCTTAAACCTTCCATGTTAACAGGGGTGTGTAGAAATTTTATGTCCAATGAAAATCGAAACATTAGCTATTTACCCTAGCTGATGTTTTGCTTTAGTAAACTGAATAATGCTAATTCACATCCATAAGTAATAACTAATGACTTGGCAACATGTCAGTTTTGAAGTTTGTTCTTTTGTCAGTTATGAACAAACTGAAATGTTTAATATAAAGTCTTTCCTCTCACCTTTGTTAATTCTTAACTGATTGTAAAGCCTTAGTACTTTATTTGTACAGTAGATTACATGCTAGCTAACTAGCATGTAACCTACTGTACACATAAAGTACTAAGTAAATTAACTGAATGGAAGTAATATATTGTAGTATACAAGTATATTGGACCTCACATTTATTAATGATTTTGCTGCCAAATAAGTTTTTTTTTTAAACACATGGTTACTGTGTTCCTATTTTACAGCATAGTATCTGTAATGATAAATTCCACTGAGGTTAAGGGTGAAAATTTCTAAGGTCTAGTAAGAACTATTTAACATAGAGAAGGCCAAGAAGAGGTGCTGCTGTGTAATCTTGCCAGCAGGGTTAAACCTTTCAGCATTTATAAGATAAAAAGATTTAAGATTGTTTGGATTTATTTATCAAATCGGTAATTATAAACAATATACAAGTCATAAGAAGAAATTAATCTGAAGCTGATTTCTTTTTATACCAGAGTGTAGATGCATGCAGCTTATAAGTTACATGTCTGGTGATTAAACAGATTGACTTCAACAAAAAGATTTGGGCTTTTCCATCACATTTGTTATATATTATGAGCAGTTCACAAGGGAAAAAAAAGGACAAATTTCACTTTTTTTTTGTTTATGTGTAGGTTTAACTAGATTCAGAGCTGACTGATCCCTTGCTTCAGCCTGCTGCACATGCTTTCTTACCTTCTTTACAATGGCTTTTTAATGATCTCCACACTCTCAGCCACCCGTACTTTACACAAATATCTAATTAGAGAGTTTCTCTCATGTACTACATGTGGTCCTGAGGATTTAGATATTCGTTTGAGAAGCTAGGAACAATGTTTCCTGACATCAGCAGAAACACTAAAGGCTTCTCTGTGAGTCATCTTCAATTCTTTCTCCCACCAGTAATTATGGGGATTTGTAATCCAGGAGAAAAGAAAAGCCATTGTGCTGAACTGCAAAAAAATACTGCAGATAATTAGAGAACAATGAATGCAATGGAAGCACAAATTACAAATATTTCAGTGTTAATGGTATGTATTAAAAGTTTTAATTTTCTTCAAGCTAAAATTAAATGTTATAGAATATGTCTTGTGTGACAGGCGTTGGCTTGCTGACTTGCTTGATAAGCTTTTGATCCCACTCTTTAAGCAACATCCAGTGCAATAGATCTTAAGTCATGTTTCATACAAATTGTTCTTCCACGTTAGTGCAATAAAATAGTAATCTTACATGTTTATGAAGAGGTATCCATCCAATTTAGAGATTATCTTTATTAAACCTGTGCTATTCTGTGATAAGAGCATGCACTATTTTGAACTGACACATGAAAAAATCCCATTTATCAGCTATCATGACATAAATCTTTAAAAAGTCATAAATGCCATATGCAGAGGCAAAGGAGAGAAACACCTTCAAGGAATGTGTGTTTGTGTGTGTGTGTGTTTGTGTCTGTACGCATGCTAGAGGTGAATGAACTTAAGCTAACTTTGAGATTGTCCTGTTTTGCAGGCAGGTCAGTTATTATTGGGTGACACAGTTTGTTGGTGTTGTTTTGTCTGTCTGCAAGTAACACATAAACACAGAGCAATGTTATAATGATTATTTAGAAACTATAATGCTTTGATATTTTAGCATTGGCACCAAGACTCAAGAACCCACAGGGTTTTTTTTTTTACCACCTGATTCAACTCATCTGATGTGTTTCATATTTTTTTCTTCATAAGATTTTTAGGGTGTACAGAGGATTGGGGAAAGACAATTTCCTGTATGCTTGTATGTGCTATGACCAGTAGGGGGTGGGTAACGATGCCTTCAAGTAACAATCAAATATTTTGGAATATACGTTTTGCTAATATTTTGCAACAATATGTTAAGAAAATGAAAATAATTTCACCACAAACCATACAGGATTTGTTTTTATTTCTAGCATTTGGCAGACAACCTTATCCAGAGTGATTTGCATTTTTTCTCATTTATACAACTGAGTAGTTAAGGGCCTTGCTCAAGGGCCCAGCAATGACAGCTAGGCAGTGCTAGGATTTGACCTCATGATCACTGGGCTACAACTACCATTTAGTATTTATGGAGTGCAGCTAACTGTAGATCAAGCCCAAATCATTTATTTCATTCCCATTGTTTTTCTTATGTTGTTTGGTGCATAAAGTGCAAATGCTATGTGGGAGTTCTGAACATTCACAGCTGAAAGTGAAAGGCAGCATTTTGCACAAGACATACTGTTGTTGTTTACCAAATCAGTCAAAGTGGTGGGCTGCAGGTCAAGTTCGAGATAAACCTGTATAATTGTGAATGATGTTATATTGCTCAGTCTAGAACTACTGCAGTAGCAGCTTAGGGATTAAGAATCTGAAGCTACAGATCAGAATATTGAGAGTTGGGGGGGGGGGGGACACTTGTCATCTTATGCTGTACCTGTACAGTTGCATCTGTATATGAGAAACTGCTGTTTGTTTACTGAAGTCCTTAGCTCTTAGCTTTTTTTTTTTTATGTATCTTTGTCGATTTTTGTAGCATCATGGTCCTGAAGAAACATTATTTCATTTCCCTGTGTACTGTGTCAGCTACATATGGTTGGAATGACAATAAAAGCTTCTTGATTTGACTTGCAATACAAAATAAGGCTAGACCATTAGCGCCACCTGCTGGAGATCAGAGCAGTTTGAAATATTTTATATATGAAAAAAGGTCATATATGGTCTTTTTTAAAAGAGAATTACAAAAATCTATAATGTGGTCTGGCCGTTTTAGTAAAAAAAAAAAACTTAACGCCATCCATGTGCTCAATAACGACATTCACAGAGATTTAGACACAGATTCCATATAATTCTCTCCAACACAATACACAAGCAAGGTTACAGAAATACAGTATAATTTATACAGCACGGGATACCTGAATGTGAGGTCACATTTAAATCATATTTTTCTATAGGTCCGACCTTCCACTTCTGGCTCTCGTTGATAAAATTTGATCTACACCATAAGTTAGTCAAGACTCATTTACAAAAAGAGAACAGCACAATTCACATCAGCTTCAACAGAATAATGCATCCATATGCAAGAAAATGCAACACTTGTCCACGTAGGCATGTTTCTATCATAAAATCTCATTTTTTCCACCACTGCTTTTGTAATACTCATTACGACTGAATAGTTGTGAGAAATGACTGTGTTGGAATTTGCGTTACAAGGGAAAAGTATCATGATTTAGTTGTACAGCTGTACAATGACAATAAAAGTATTCTATGTCTATAGAGCAAGGTTTAATTTGGTAATATTTATACAGACATGTTAAAATAATGGAATGTTTGACTCAATTATGCAGCCTTAAAGTCTTGAAATTGTCCAATTACACTTTTGCTTTATCCATAGTCATGTTCCAGAGATTTTTTTTGTTTGTTTGTTTTTATGAAGAAAAAAATATGGATGCAGGACCAGGATGCTAAGTACATTAATGTTTTCAACACTAACTAAAGCAAAAATCATCCAGGATGATTCTCTGAGGCTTCTCTGAGGTTGTAAACGTGTTAAATCTCAAGCAGAGAAAGCCGTTGCCTGAAAGCTGGACTTCAAGACAAACATAGATCATTAGATATTATAGAAATGATTCAAAATATACAGAACTTATAAATAACAGGGTGTGAATGACAGACAGACAGAAGTTAATGAGAGGGTGGAACATTAGAAAATAGGGATATAGTTGTCTATCTTAGCGCGGTGCCTCTGAGCAATACACTCTGCAATCCAAACGATGTTACGGCATTCCTGCTCCTTTAGCTTTACGTAAGCGTAGAACACACTGAAGTGGAACTGGTTAAGGAAGGCCAGTTTGTTCAGCTTTACCTGCAAAATTACACACATGTAGGCTTCATTAGTGGAGGAAAACATAAGGGTTTCAACCAGCTGTTAGCCATGCAACACTAGCAGGGCAGTTTATGATGATGTATTAAACGACTGCAATTTAGTACCACAACAGTGTATTATTTAATTACTAACGTCATTGTTACATAACTCGGTGCCAGAAGCAAACACTGAGGTCATTTTGCTCCTCTCCTAACCTCACTAAGCTCATTGTTTCTCTGTCCTTCCTCATGATCATGCTCACCTCGTGCTCAAAGAAGCGATCCTCCAGCGTTTTATCGCCAGGGTTACTGCCAGCTCCCTCAAACAGAAGCTTGTATTCCTGTGAGGGAAAAAAAAACAAAAAACAAGATGTGGTTGGTGTGATGTGTCCATGACACAGATTTCTTTAAACACATCAAAGGGTTCCCTGCAGCTTTATTAAACAGCTTTCTTTTTTAGAAATAAAGTCACTGGGAAGTTTCTAATATTTTGAAGCTCTAATATTTTTCCAGCTACTTTCCGTCTAGAAAAATAGCTGGGAACATTTTGGCTAATTTTCAATATTCCACATAAAAGAGTGAAAGACGGAGGCACAAAAAACAAAATTACTGAAATGACAAGCGCTCGATTTGATTCGATTGAACTCCGTTCACTTGTCCTGATTCAAATTAAAATGAATCGCTTGATACAAGCTGTGTTCTGTGAGAACTTACAGGGTAGTAGTCAGCAACGGCTTTGACCTGCTCGTAGTCGTCAGCCCGTGCCAGCTGAGCTAGTCCTTCAGGGTAAAGCTTTCCACAGTGAGGGAAGAGTTTTGCTCGGTCCTCTTTAGACAACTCTGTCCCAAATGAGTTGATTGTGATTATAAAGGCCCTCCGGTCTGCCTCAAACTAAATGGAAAAAAAAAAAACTCACTTTGAACATAAACAGTAGTAAAGCAGCATCATTGCAGCAGAACAGAGATAGAATGGAATGGGTGTTGTTTCTTCCATGTTCTTCTACATATCTATTGCCTTTGTTTTCAACAATAATATTTTTTTCAAGAATTTATTCTTGTTGTTGTGGATTATCTCTAAATTCCCCAGGCTAAGTAACCTGTGATTATAGAAATGATAGCACATTAGAACAAATACTTGAATAAACCGTGAGATTTGCCTTGCAGCTCTCAGGAAAGTGAATCAATCCCAAAGTTTTGATATTCACTGTATCAAAGGCTTACTCACTTCCAGAATAGGGCACATCGTATCTGCTGTCGTCCCACCTAGATTGGTGCAGAACTTATAAAATGCCTCAAGATAAGCCTGAACATGCACAAAAGAAAAAAAAGTTAATAGTTCTCATCATTTTGTGTTGATTAATCACATTTAAAGATTCTCCTTGAAAGGTGAGTTGTGGTTGTTACCTTGTATAGTGTGTTACGTATGATCTCTATGTTCATCTCATCCAGGTCCTGCTCCGAGATGCAATCCTGGAAGAAAGCAGCTGAAAGCAGACAGATGAGTAAGTAGTGTAGTACAGATCTTAATGTTGAAGAAATTGAATAAAAATAAGTTAGGTTCATTCAGATAACACTAAAGCTTTGGTTGTAAATTTAACTTTAACATACACTGCTATGAGTTCACTAAAATTGCTAGATCACTAAAATTGCTTGAGCTGCTTAATATCTTACCCAATGGTGTATCAACCAGGATGGCGTTGTAGAGCTCAGCAGGGGTCTGGGCAATGTTGACAGCCTCCATCTGCTCAAAGCTGCCCAGCGGGTGGCATTTAGGCACCAGCTCTGAGATAGCCCTCTGGTGAAGTGT
The DNA here is from genome assembly GCF_022655615.1 of Tachysurus fulvidraco. Taxonomy (NCBI): domain Eukaryota; kingdom Metazoa; phylum Chordata; class Actinopteri; order Siluriformes; family Bagridae; genus Tachysurus; species Tachysurus fulvidraco. The sequence continues at coordinate 5,315,739 of NC_062518.1, forward strand.
GCCCGTGATCAGCAGAATGACATTATCAATCATGTAGCTGTACCTGCAATAGTAAGACACACTGTTGGTGAACAAATGCTGTAAAATCCACGTATTCATAATATAGTGTGTATTAAAAAAACGTGAAAGGATATGACTTGAAAGCTGACTGATTCAAAAAAGTTTAATCCTTAATGTTACAGGTAAAGGTGCTGATATTGTCCAGCTATTTGTGTTTAAGAGATTCTATTAAAAGCCAGCTTTCCTAATTAAATTATTTGCTTGTAAATTTTATTCTGCTAAATTCAACTTCAACTTATGTTGCAAATTATTTACGTGATGAAATCCATGAAGCTGGCCAAAGGCTCGTACGACTGGTTCCTCATATGGCGAAACTCCACCACCATCTTCTCCTTCAGCTTGTCGTCGATGACTGATACGGTGAGAGGAGATGCTTCGTTGGCCAGAAAGCTTCCATAATCCGTGCTCTGCAAGTGAAGCTTCAGATCTGAGAAGAAAAATGCCACAAGATGAAGCAGCACAAATGAATTTATTTTCAGACCAAATAAAATTTGTTTCAATGCCAAAATGTGCAAGTAAGACGTATACAAGCAACGTACACAAGTTGTGTCACCGGAGCATTTTATATAGCTATTCCGTTCATGCCGGTTGGTGAAATATTCTGCTAGCCATGAACTCCTTATTTTTAAGATGATTTATGTTTAATATGTTAATGCATTTAAACAGTGACTTTAATAGATAGTGTGACGTTATATAAGATATAAGCGTGCAGAACAGTATCACTCAGTGTGGTCATTAAAAATAAGTGCAAGGTGTCAAATTAAAAGACAGATAAAACAGCTGAAATCTGAATCTGAACTTCTTCATCCCTACTTTCCTATTTGAAGTCTCCGTTCATCTGACCAGGCTTTGTTGGTTGTCCCTCGTGTACGGCTCAAGCGTAGAGGAGAGCGTGCCTTTTCTGTGGCCGGTCCTAAATTATGGAACTCCCTGCCACTAGAGATTAGGATGGCACCCACCATTTCTAGTTTTAAGTCCATGCTAAAGACCCACTTATTTTCTCTAGCCTTTTCATGATTGCCCAGGGTTTTATGTCTGTTATATCTTATGGTCTTAAACTGGCTATTTTATTTTTTTTAAATAATTCTTATTTTAGTTTCTTGTACTATCTTATTGTGTATTTTTTAAGTGTATCTGAAATATCAAACGCACTGTGAAGCACTTTGGTCAGCCGTGTGGCTGTTTGTAAATGTGCTATATAAATAAACTTGAACTTGAACTGAAATGAAAGCTTTTGGCACCTTCATCCTTTGTCTAATGTGCAGAATCAAAAAATGTGCAAACACACTTCTTCTGTTGAGATGATGTTCAAAATCTGAACAGAAATAGATGTTAATGCAACAGTGCCTCGATGCTCAGAGAACTGAAGTGCGCGCATATGTGCCAGGATCTCTATATACAATTTCTCTACTACACATTCACAAATAACTATCTGTTTCTGCAATTCATGGCACCTTGCTCTAATTTTCAGTTACCACGCTTGGTGATATTTTGCTCTGCACTCTCAGGGTGCCTACCTTCATGCTCTCTATTAAAGACACTGTTAACATATCAGATGTTTTATCTAGTGCTGTAGGAAAATGAACAGTTTACATCATACAGTATCTAAAGTTACTTTATGGTGGTATCAGAGCAATTTTGTATATTTTTTAAAATAATTTAACTGATTTTTAAAGTAACAGAGAACAGTACTGGAGGCTCCTAAGACCAGTTATCACTACAGATATTTATTCAGTCCTACATTAGACTTCTAGTTGGTTTATGGAAGTGGTGTAAAATGTGTTCCCACTCTGAATGAACAGACGACTTGTTTCTTTTTATTTTTTCCAAGATTGTGACAGAACTGTTTCCAGTTCCTCAAAATAAGAAGCTAAAACTCCCTGTGACTCAGTAACAGTAACCTCATATATATATATATATATATATCATGTATGTATGTATGTATATATATATATATATATATATATATATATATATATATATATATATATATATATATATATATATACACATACACACATACATACATACATACATATACATAAATAATATTTTATATTATATTTTATTATTATTTATATTTTATGTATGTATGTATGTATGTATATATATATATATATATACACACACACACACACACACACACATTATATATGAAGCATAAATGTGTTATTATTGAGCATATTCAGGCCGCTGCTGTGTAAGCTGTAACACTTAGCATAGCTGTAACATTAGCATAGCTACATCACATGATCAGCTAGTAAAGCTGTAGTATATAACGCAATACTGGTATAGTCTCAAGACAAAGTGAAGTATTTTACATCTGGGCCTGCGTGTGAACAACTGTTATAAAATACCCTGCCTTAATATTTATCAAAAAATGTAGTTTATGTGAATTGAACGAACTCAAGACACGTTAGCATACTAGCCGGCTAACTGTCAGAATTAGCACCGGTTTGCTAGCTAGTTATCTAACGACGCTGTCGTGCTGAAGGCAGAAGTGTTTTGGTTTGTTTTCGTTCTTCAGCATATTAATTCATATAAGTCCGAACATTTCAATCTGAAAACCTGCTATGTTTGACAGCAGGATGACATTAGATAGCATTTAAACAGTTTTATGCTAGCTCGTCGAATCGCTGTTTAGCTAGCTAGGTAAAACGGCTAGGTAACTGTCTTAACCAGCTTCAATAACAATAACAAATAAAGCTACTACATAGAAAAAATAGGCTAAAACATTAACTCGTATGAAGGTCTGATAGCTAACAAAGAACCCATGAACATCAGGCTCACCTTCCAACGTTTCACACTGAACCAGGTTCAGATAATCGCCCTGAGTGAGGATTCCAGCCTTAAAACCTCTCACCAGCCCTTCCAAATAGCCATTATCCACATTAAAATATAATTCCGAAAATGGCATGTCGGAATCTTTTTGTTTTTATCTTACTACGGTGTACAGGGTATTAAATCCTCAACGAGGTTAGTGTATGTGAATGTTTGTGTGTGTGGGCCGAACTGCAGCGGAACAGCTGTTCATGTGACAGATCACGTGACCTCGCTGTGCACGTCCTAGTCACTCACATAAGCTACCAAAAAGGAGACCAAATATAACACAGGCCTGACAAGTGTCACGCATTGAGAGTGACAGTCACGCATTTGGGTCTTTTGTCACGCAAAAAAAAAAACTTTTTGACTATTTATCATATATTTAATATGCCGCAGCGCCCAAAATGTATCAGTCCGCACCGCTGTCTCTAAAGAACAGCGTAACAGATATTGCGTCATCGAGTAGGCGTGGCCTATTTGATCATCTAACCCTAACTCTAACCCTAAACATAACCGTAGTTTTTGGTTGTTTATTTGTTTTCTAAAATAAATCTACTTGTATGACTGTTTTGTCGTCCATGCCATCCTCATATGGGTGACACTGGAGGGTGTGATTATAAATATACAGTCTGATTTCTGGATGCCTTGGGATGGGTAGAAGAGAGAAGCAATGGAGTGGGATAACATATCTGATGTTCATAAAATTTGCAATTCTGATATAATAGTGCACAGTATTTTGAGATGTATTATGTGTACGCCTGACTAAAGAGATGAGTTTTTAATCTACATTTAAACTGGGAAAGTGTGTCTGAGCCCCAAACACTAACAGGAAAACTATTCCAAAGTTTGGGAGCTATGAAAACGCTCTACCATCTTTAGTAGACTTTGAATCATTAAATCTTACCCAGATACAATAGTGCTATTTTCTGATTGGTTATTGTGTAGCCTCTTTTTTTGATTGACTGATAAGTGGCAGGCTCATCTACAGGGAAGAACTCCAGGGGACATGCGCTTGATTCCTGCCCGGTTCCATAGGACAGATACATTTTGGGCGCTGTGGCATATTAAATATATGATAAATTGTAAGTTTTTCTGCGTGACAAATATAATGCGTGGCGGGAGAGCGTGACAAAAGACCAAAATGCGTGACTGTCATGCTCAATGTGTGATACTTGAGAGCCCTGTAAAGTGCATCTGTGCAACAAGACAGAAAGACGGTGCAGGACAACAGACAGAAAGACGGTGCAGGAAAAAAGACAGAAAGACAGTGCAGGATGAAAGACAGAAAGACAGTGCAGGACAAAAGACTGAAAGACGGTGCAAACAAAAAAACAAGACAATACACTAAAGACAATACATAAAAGACAATAATCAAAAACAGCACCGACCAGTGTAAATACTGTATATTCAGAAATACTGGAATAAACACATTCCTATTATAGCAGCAGTTGCAAGAGGTATTATAAAGTATTGTGCAAAACAGCAATCGCCTGAAATGTGAGACAGCATGTGTGCAAAACAGCGTGTAAACAGTGATGGTGCTGGACACGGATGAAATTACACAATGTCATCAGGTCAATTCATAAAAGCATACAGATCACTATCTTCAGTTAATGCTCAAATTTAACATCAAAATGAGTAAAACGTTTTATCTCAGTGATTTTGAGCTTGGCATGGATGCTGGTTTCAGACAGGCTGACTTGAGTATTTCAGACAATTTCACACAATATAGAGTTTTGACAGGGTTGTGTAGCAATCAAACAAAAAACCATCCAGTTCTGTGGATGGAAACACCTTGTTAATGAGAGAGCTCTAAGGGAAACAGCCAGACTTTTGTCTAGACAGGATGGTTGTGTGAATACAATATCATTAGTGCAAGCATTTTATGGAAAATGTTAGAAAAGCATACTTGTAAAGGCCACACTGAGGTAAAATACAGCTTATAAAGCTGAAGTGCCTGGGTTATGTCTTTTAGGTGTCACATTTTATTTGTGATGCCATGTTGACAATATTAGTATTTTTTTCACAGTTTAATTGAATATAGACTTAATTGTGTGTGTGTGTGTGTGTGTGTGTGTGTGTGTGTGTGTGTGTGTGTGTGTGTGTGTGTGTGTGTGTGTGTGTGTGTGTGTGTGTGTGAGTTTATTACATTTACAATTACAGCATTTGGCAGAAGCCCTTATCCAGAGCGACATACAGAAGTGCTTAAGTCTCTAGTCCCGAAACCCGGGAAATTAAGATGAATCCCTGCACTCGAACATGTGAACTACATGTAATTGCCATGTTTATTCTTCCCAGATGCTGTGTAGAATGAAAAAAGCAAGTTCATGTATAAGCCCTAAGCAATCTGAACTTAAAAGCACATTACAATTAAGTGCTCTGTGAGACTTTCCATCATCAGAACCACACTAAACTGGAAATTAGATCAACACTAGCTTTGCTAAACCTGCGCAATTTTGCGTAAAATCCCTGGACCTCACACCTACCAGCACCCCTACAGCTCCATTGTTCTCCTCCTTTTGTTGCGCAAACGGCCCCATCACCTGTGAGGCCTGGCTCATTTGCATTTGCTCACTCAGAGTAGCTCAGATCCAAGGCAGGCCAAACCTCTGTCTGTGACGGAAACCTTCAAGGCCTATCTATACAAAATAGTCTGTTTAATTTATATAAAAAAATTGTGTGCTAAGGTTTGTTATTGCCATAGTGCATATCATATTTATACAACCCTTGTGCAGACCTGGGGTCTATTTGACTCATCTGGAAAGTTTAATGTGTCATAACTTGGGTTTCCTTCCACATATTTGCCTGAAATTTACCAAGATTGTTCCAAATTATGAACTTTGCAAGTAAAATTAATCTTGTCCTCCCGGGTCAATTTGACCCGGCCACATTTAGTGGGGCAATAGGTCCCACTTTTACCCTTTTCAGCGCAATGAACATACATACCTGTACAGACACAAAAATGCACACATAAAATGTCCACTAACACACGCACCCAAAACACACACTCACACACCACACACACACACACACACACACATACAAATTGGGCATTGCATCTCATTAGGCCTCCAGAAACAAAAAGCTACACATTTGTAAATATTTCACTTTTGAAATGCCTTTGCCAAGCAGAGGGCAAAATATGATCTGCCGAAACACACACACACACACACACACACACACACACACACACACACACACACACACACACACACACACACACACACACACACACACACACAGATGTTGTGTTTTCATATTCAAATCATATTTGTTTTCTCTCTTTTATTCATGAATTTAGTTGCTTCAGTCAGCTTTGACCTGGGGATGTTTGACATACACCAGCCAGTGGTTATCCAAAATAATATTTAATCATTTCTGCTTATTTTACTTAAAATCATGGCATAATATCATGAGGTTTATTGTTTATAACTTAAATATAATAAAAGCATAAGAGGTGTAAAGGAAATTTTATTCACAATAAATTATGCCAAGTTTTTGAGTGGTGTGTGTGTATGTGTGTGAGTGTGTGTGAGTGTGTGTGTGTGTGTGTGTGTGTGTGTGTGTGTGTGTGTGTGTGTGTGTGTGTGTGTGTGTGTGTGTAGCCCGTTTTTGGGTGATCAGATGGCATCTGGTAGGCAAAATAGACATAAGTGTAAAATGTTCAAAATGTAAGCTTATCACACAGAATGGTGATCATTGTAGAATTTTTACTTTATAAGCATTCAAGTCAATTTGACCTGGAAAAAACAGGTTTTATTATTTACTGACATTATAAATGGTCAAAATGGTTTCAAAACAATCTCCTGGCTTTCAAAGAGATATTGCCAAGAGATGGATTCATTTCAATTCTACAACACCTTCTAACAGACAAATTTGCTGCGGTCCCCGACATCTGGACATGCTTCAACAAGAACTGTGCTGAGAATTTCACTCCAGGAAAACACATGACCATAGATGAACAGCTCTTCCCTACCATGGCTTGTTGTCCATTCACACAGTATATCGCAACCAAGCCAGACAAATTTGGGATCAAGTTCTGGATGGCCACGGATTTGGAGACCAAATATGTCTGCAATGCATCTCCTTACTTGGGAAAGTACCCCAGTCGCCCAGGGTCCAGCTTGCTCAGTGAAGCACAAGCAATTTGCTACTGCACTGGACATTCCAATGTCCATCTCTACCCACACAGTGCCATCTTTTGTCGTCTGGCTCAGACAGGGCTTCCCAGTACCACGGTGCATCTTCTGTGGAGGCATGTTGGGCTCTTGTTCTCAAAATTCACTTTTGGTGTTATAATTCATTGATGTAATTTCATTTTCATTGGCCAACATTTTATTCTGTATGTGTAAAAACATGTCAAAAGCCATGGACCATAACTTCACTCAGCTTATGACATTTGTCTACAAACATACGTTGGAGACTGAAGTGTTAGCAAGTTTTCATTTTATTCATGTATTAGCAACTTTTCATTCTTTCCCAAGTAAGGGATGTCTCATAAACACTCCTCTTCATGTCTCATACACAGTCTTACTGTTCCAAACACACTCCTCATGTCTCATACACACTCCTCTGCTAGGCAAAGGCATAGCAAAAGTGTATCAAAAGGCATAATGAAATGCAATGCCCAATTTGTGTGTGTGTGTGTGTGTGTGTGTGTGTGTGTGTGTGTGTGTGTGTGTGTGTGTGTGTGTGTGTGTGTGTGTGTGTGTGTGTGTGTGTGTGTGTGGTGTGTGAGTGTGTGTTTTGGGTGCGTGTGTTAGTGGACATTTTATGTGTGCATTTTTGTGTCTGTACAGGTATGTATGTTCATTGCGCTGAAAAGGGTAAAAGTGTGACCTATTGCCCCACTAAATGTGGCCGGGTCAAATTGACCCGGGAGGACAAGATTAATTTTACTTGCAAAGTTAATAATTTGGAACAATCCTGGTAAATTTCAGGCAAATATGTAAAAGGAAACCCAAGTTATGACACATTAAACTTTCCAGATGAGTCAAATAGACCCCAGGTCTGCACAAGGGTTATATAAATATGATATGCACTATGGCAATAATAAACCAATTTTTTTATATAAATTAAACAGACTATTTTGTATAGATAGGCCTTGAAGGTTTCCGTCACAGACAGAGGTTTGGCCTGCCTTGGATCTGAGCTACTCTGAGTGAACAAATGCAAATGAGCCAGGCCTCACAGGTGATGGGGCCGTTTGCGCAACAAAAGCAGGGCTGAAGAACTGTGAAAATCTCAACAGAGGGGAATCACACCTTGGGACCTGCACCAGAAAATAAAAAATCCAGTATTTCTAGTGTCAAATGACCTTAATGTAGTCCCACTAAAAGCCTGCTAGGGTTAAACATTTAATTTGGCTCATAGCTAATGATTGCTTAAAGATAGTTTCAATCTTTTGTTCCATTTTAAGAAGAAAAAAAAGATTCAGTAAATTGTGCAGAAAAACTAGATGGAAATTGCCATGTGTTCAGTACAACAGAATGTATGCTTTTTTAAATTTGATTGGTTTAAAGATTGTCTTCATTCATGTGCTGTGCTTACTTCATGTGACAACTCCTGCTGATCTTTATTGCTGAAAAACTGGAAAATGCACTTTTTTTGCACTTCAATAAACAAAACAAAAAAAAAGATAATTAACGCATTATATACAATGACCTTTTCCATAAATGTTTGTGCACACATTTACTGTTATCAGTCTTCCTGTCATTATTATTTCTACGTAATTTCATGTTTATCAGAACAACATTCGTTTAGCAAGAAACATGCTTTGTATTGGCAGGAAATTTAATTTTACTTGATGTTCATGATCAACATCCTAAAAATATTGCTAGCACATTATTATCCATTTCCACAAATTTTCTCAGTCAATCAAATTCTGACAAAAAGCAAAAGAAATGGCTTTGCTGAGCTGATTGACGCTGATGTGCAGACCCTTAAACAAATTGCTTGCCTCATTTATTGCGTCATTCATTAAAAATAGCAAAAGTAACTAGTTCATGTAGGATAGATTTTGATGCATTAAAGTAAACGTAATGCACTGTTTACCAAGCTGTAATAAACATCTAATGAAAGAAGAAAAATGAAACGTTCACTTTGTACTCTGTTTTGGTTCAGCATGCTTTCTCACATCTACGCACATCCATCTAAGAGGCAACAGGAAAGCACCATAATGGAAAATCCACGTGGTGATCACGACTGTCTGGGTGCTTTCTGTGCTAATAAAACAATCATGTCTGTGTAAGTGTTCATATGTGTGTTAGTTATGTGTGACTAATGAAGGACTCAACTCTCTCAGCTGGCTTTTACTCTCTTTGGGATGAATGATTGGAGCCGACGTTTCTACAGAAATGTTTTTTAACAGAATTTTTATAATCTTTTCCTTAGAAAAATACACTGGGGGGGTGATCAAGGTTCTCCTGAGAAACAAACACCATTAACAAAGAAGGATGTTCATGATCTTAGATTTTAAATACTAAAATGCTTAATAATGAGTTTATCAGGGTTGAGCAGTGCGAATATGCAAATAAGTTTGTGAAGTCGTTATTTACTTATCAGACATTTTCAATCAGTATAACCAAATGAATTTTTTAAGATTGAAAGTTAATATAAATTGAACCAGACACTGTTGGTTTTCAGTGTAAAACCACCACAGCTGCTGAGTATATGCTGCATATGAAAGTCTTATTTCCATATGGCATATAAAATGTTAACAGTAAAGTATCTTACAAAAAAAAAACACTAAACATATGGTTAGGTCATGTGTGCTTTTTACTAATTTGTAGATTGTATGTTCATTCTAGTATTACTGCACACAATATTGTCTGAACATACTGTATTTCCACTGGTCGGTCGGCGCTGTTTCTTTTTATTGTCTTTTGTGTATTGTCTTTTTTGTATTTTTTGCTTTGTCTTGTAACTTTTTGTCTGCATTGTCTTTTGTTCTGCACTGTCTTGTCTGTCTTGTTGTCTTGTCCTGCACTGTTTGCACCAGGCTGCACAGTTGCACTTTATGTGGCTGGGATTACTTACTAAGTCCTTAGCCCTGTCTTTGTTTTATGTAGCACTACAATCTTGGAGAAATGTTGTCTCATCTCACTGTGTACTGCACCAGCTATATATGGTTGAAATGACAATAAAAGCTTTTTGACTTGTCTTGAAATATTGTTAGGAACATTTAAGACTTTTCCATGCCAGACCACCAGAGGGCGCAGGTATTTTCACTCATTTATAGTCGTGTTTTCTCACCTGTATTATGTTATGCCTAAAGTTTTCCTCTATTTATACCTGCTCTGTTGTATTAGTCTTTGTTTTTGTCATTGTTGAGTGTCACACTTTGTTTGTGTGTGTTATTTGTCTCCGATTATGTTATGTAATGTTTATGCTTTTGTTTTGTTATGTGTATGTGAACGGGATATATTTGTTTCTGTGGTCTTTCTTTGTATTACCCTTACCACCATGTTCTGGTACTGTTGTGCAAAAATAATCCAAAAACAATCAATCAGACAAGAGAAAATAATCTGATGTTGATGTCTGAAATGAAACTTAATAAGAATCTCTTTTTATCTTTGAAAGACAGGAAGGCTTGTCCCTGCTAGCACATTTACACAGCTGCCCCAGGTGTAATTAATCAGAGATATTGCCACCCCGTTCATGAAGCATCCTGTTAAACTCACTGTGAGGCATTTGGCATGGCAGAATGATCGAGAGCAATTACTTTATATCATCTACAATTACTTTATATCATCTAATCATCAAATTCGAATCTTTTATTGGCTCTGACTGAACTTATTTGTATTATTAGGCATTTCATAATATATTGAAACAGCATGAAAGAAAAAAACGTAGGGTTGAATGCCCCATTTCAAGGGTGAAGCAAAATAATCAATATGATAAAAGGAAACACAATTTCTTTTCTGAAACTTTGTGTGTAAATTAATTTCTCTGTGAGGATGACAAATCTCCTTTTTGTTAGAATAATTGGTTCCTCCAGGCCTTTTGCAGCAGAGTTTTTTAATTGCTGCAGCCAAAAAAAAAATCACTTGATCTTGTTGCTACTTGTTACAGTGAGCTTTTTTATTTTTTATTTTTTATTTAAATTCCTACCAGCGAAGACACATATACTTTCTAAGATCACTGTACTCGTGTTAGAGGGTTTTGGCTGAATGTGCATTGTGATGATGTTACACAACATGACTTGAATATTGTGGAGTTTACTTGATTTTGAGTTAATGCTGTTAATCACAAAATCGTGGAATCCTGATAGAACTGGATCAAAATAATCGTAGAATATTGTACATGGGAGGTGAATATAAAGAAAAAGTCCACAGGAATCTCCAGTAAATTTATCCTTTTATGAAAGTTTCATGCATGTAGGTACAACAGGTTTAATAGTATTGCATACAGGAATACATATTTGTCAGTATTTGTAATTAATATTTCTAATAGAGCGTTGAAGAAATATTTTTTCAATAATCTTATGCTGATTATCACAAATTTTAGAATTGAATTAAACCATGGAAGTCTATTAGGGGGAATGTCAATAAGCCTTTTAGAAACGGATGAGGTAGACTGTTATCGTTGGGCTGAGTGCCGAGTGTTCTGAGTCACTAAATAAAGCTGGAATTCCCATCACTAGCATGTGTATGTGTGAGAGTGAAAAGAGCACGACGTAAGAGATTACTTCCCCTCCCACTGATTAGGATCATGTGGCTTCACTCCTCCTACTTCATGGAGGCTTAAAAACAAGAGTTGGGTACCTTAAAATCAGAGGTGAGGAACACTGCAGGTAGGAAAGATGACTATTATATACATTATTTGCATATAGTATAAAAAATATAGATAGATAGATAGATTCTGCATGAAAGATAAACACAGAACAATTTATTACACGTTACTTTTTACTTGTTAGTTGTTATACATGAAAAACATCTTTTGCAGCAGTAGTTGATTTCCCAAATTCCTGGGTTTAATTACACGGCTTATAAACTATACTTCTTAGTTAGAACTTTAAGGGCAGCTTACCAGAAAGTGCTGGGATTTATAATTAGATGCTTTATTCTGCTGGGAATCATTTGAAAACATCTTAGTATAGTGGTTTCAAACTGCATGTGTTACATGTTGACAGATAAGAAGTAATCTTAAGCTTAAGCTTAACCTTAAAATTAGAGCTTTCCCAATCCCTACAGATTTTAATTGAGCAAACTAGTATCCCGGGTCTTATTACTGTACTTTGCCTCTAAAGCCTCGTCTCAATCCAGAGAATAACCAGCTTGCTAACAGAGACAGATTGGAGGAAACACTTGTGACTAAGTGACCATGTTGTGTGTCGTGATCTTCTGCTGGTTGAGTCTCAGCGCCGTCCAGGTGGCGTCGGGTCTCGTCCGCAATAACCGCATGGAGGTCTCACATCCGAGCCTGAGGAGGACAGATACCTCGTTCTTCCCTGACATCAGTAAGTGACCTATCTCAAAATATATTAACTATACAAGCAACACTTTGTAAATGTATTCAAGTTTCAGGTGTATTGCTTATGTGAAATGATGTAGCATCTCTTATGTTAAGTGATATTTCTGACTCTGATTTCATAGCCGTGCAAGATTCAGGTCCTGCAGTGGATGCAGTACAACTTCAAATCGATTCAGTCGAGGAACAGCTGATGGTGGATCCTGTTTCCTATGATGAGGTAGGCTTGATTTTGCCTTTTCCTCATTTTCCCTTCACTGTTTTGCAATAGTTTAACAGATGCATTAGCATTATTGTGCATTTTAACAGGCACAATAGAAAGACTAAATAAGCCAAATTCCTGGCTTTTGATTCTTAATGATATTATTATATTTTTCAACAGCAATGAATTATTCAGTTCAGTGATTCAAAACAAGTTCTTAAAAATAGTAATCATTGTTTGATAGTTAAAACAAATAGTAAAATGATGGACAACGGTTTAACACTTACAGCATTATTTGTCATATATATCATACAGAGATATGTAACACCTTAAAATTACATACTTACATGTAACAACTTAAATAAAGCATTTGAAAAATAATTATAAAACCTTTTTTTTTTTTAAGTAAAGCATTAAAGCATTTTAGTGTGTGTGTGTGTGTGTGTGTGTGTGTGTGTGTGTGTGTGTGTGTGTGTGTGTGTGTGTGTGTGTGTGTGTGTGTCTGAGTGTGAAGAAAAGTTTGTGAAGTGAAACAGAAAAGAAAGGAGCTTGTTGTTGTCATGTGGTGAGATGAGTCCACTAATTATAGAATATAATTTAACGAACAAACCTTCAGATCTGCTCACAGCAGTGTGTTTGGTTAAAAAGTATTTTATAACCCAGTCTGTAATTTCCATGTATTTATAACCTAATCTGTGTATTTGAGGCATGGTACATTAAGACAAGGCTTGATATGTCATAATAAGTAATGTAATAATAATAATAATAATAATAATAATAATAATAATAATAATGTAAAAAGTAATTATTTACATATGTTAAATGTCTATTAAATTGTATTAGGGTTTATTTTTGAAGTAAATTTTGCAACTAGTCAGTTGTGTAACCTTGGGTAAATAATAAGCGTAGGGTTAAACAGCTGACATTTTAGTTCCCACAGGACATGGCAGATGCAGTACAGCTCCAGAGGAGAGGCACACGTTCACCAGGTCGATGTATCCCGCATCAGCAGTCATGCCTGGGCCATCAGCTGCCCTGCTGTGACTCATGCGATACCTGCTACTGCCGCTTTTTCAAAGCCTTCTGTTATTGTCGCAGCATGGACCACAGCTGCAAACACAGACGCGCCTAGCACTCGCAACACTGACCCTGCATTAGGCTGGGTTAAAGATGATATGCAGATGTGAAAATAAAACCTTATGCCAAATGCAAATTTGTTAGTATGCACAAGAATCCATGATGGTACTGCTTTACATTAAAGTGCCCTGAACTAACATTAAACAAAACATAAACTAAACACTCATTAACACATATTATTTTTAAAACAATGAACCAGCATGCAGACCTACCTGCCAAAATTATAACTTATTGATTACCAAAACATATGTTAAGGTGATTACCAACATTTAGAAAGACGGTCTAGGTTAAGTTGATTTCGTTTATACATTATTGTTAGTTAGTGTATTTGTTAACATTTCTAATTGTTCAGAAATTTAATGATTTGTTCTTGTTAATTAATGCAGTAAATGATATTATGTAAAGGAAACCTTAATACAATGCAAAGATAAAAGTTTATAAAACCTCACAGGCATGAACTCAGAGTAGACAACAATGACCACATATTGTTGTACTGGTAAATGTTTATACGTGTACAAATATATTTGAAAATTGTGGTGTTTTTTATTTTATTAAAAACTTTAGCAAACATTATATTATTTATATTGTTATTAAACCTATAGAATTGTGTGTCATTAATAAATAAAAAGCAAAGCACATGTCTGTGTTTTTGTTGATGTCAGTTAAGTTCTTTTTAAATGACTGTGGAATTTTTCACCCTGTTCCTAGACCCTGTTTGGGTTATGATTATGTACATTTCGAGTTTGGCGACATGGGTGTACATGCTTGTGTGGAGGTGACGTGTAGTGCCTGGAATGTAGAGCTTGCATTCGGTCTATGCAATACTGATAAGAATGAAATACTGCTGATACAATAGGAATATGTAGTGCGGTAGTCAAACAGGTAATGATCTCTCACCGCTCACCGCTCATATGTCAGTTTTTCATGTACAGATCCAAAATAAGTTCATCATGACCTGATACATTTTGACAAGATTCACCTATAATGTGTCCATAAATATCACCTCAGAGATGTATAGCATCTTCTGTGAATCAATTTAGAGCTGTAAATGAATTATATTGATGTTTGCCACCAGCACATACAATCTCCACTTTGTCTATAAGATACCACCAGAAATACCAGATTAGGATCTCGAATCATCTTTATTAATGTTAGTATATTAGTTAGCTGCTATGATCCCATCCATCCAGGAATGGAGCGCAGTGACACGAGCATAGACTACAGGCGTAGAGGTGCTACACATTCCGCTTCCCCAAGACACGATACCCACCAGCGTCCAAGCATTATCCTTCTGTCACACCAGAGGGCCTCCTGAGTCACCCTAAAAGCACATGTATATGTTTGTAGTCAATTTTTAATCTTCAGCAGATTGTATTGGTGGTTAATCTGATATTAAACATCAC
Source organism: Tachysurus fulvidraco (assembly GCF_022655615.1). Classification (NCBI taxonomy): domain Eukaryota; kingdom Metazoa; phylum Chordata; class Actinopteri; order Siluriformes; family Bagridae; genus Tachysurus; species Tachysurus fulvidraco. Next base: position 5,330,835 of record NC_062518.1, read on the forward strand.
TGTAAAGTTTATTATTATTAAGTTCCATAGTTCAAAAATGTATGAACACCTCCTTAAATAAATAACATTTTAATGAAAAACTGTGTTCTTTCCTTGGATCCTGTTCATTAAATTCATTAAGTGTTATATTTCACTACCATTTCATTTTAAAATGATCTTAGATTTATTTTATTATTATTTTAGAATAATTCCAAGGTAATTTTAGATTTTTAAGGATTTGGAATAATTTTTTAAAGAATGATATTTGCATACATTAAAAAAAGAAATGATCATTTAAAATGATAATTTAAAAGATTTTGGAATTTAAAGTGCACACCTTGATTTTTAAGACCTGGATGTCCTCGGGAACAGCAGACCGATTGTGCTCTCCCAGGACCACATGATGGGAAGTTATCGCAAATGAAATTTAATTAAAATTCTAAAATTTAACCAAAATCAGCTTGTAAAATTACATTAATTAGTACGTAGAAGATTTAGTATAAGTACCGCAGTGGGAATAACATCTTATTTAAGTTTTAAATATAAGGTTCACAAGCTACATTTTAAACATGTATACTTACCTGACATTGCAGTGGGCAGCAGATAAAACCCACCAATCATTAAATAGAGAGCCAGTGCAGAAGCAGAGACCGTTCACATCCTGCATTAAATAATATATACCTCTCATTAAGTAAATATACTTCTCAAAGTTGATCACGTACAGCAACATGATGATGATAATGATGATATAATAGAATAAGACAATGTTACATTTGCTTTTGTTGCGAATCCTTTTTCATAATTTTTTTAAACCACAAACATTATTTCTTTCAACTGAAACATTTGTTTTAAAAGATTCAGGAGAATATGCATAGAGGTTTTCACACAATTTTTTTATGAGAAATAATAGAATAAATGATCAAATATAAATCTCGTAAAAGACAATCCCTAAAAAATCCAAGCAATGCAGAAACTATCTTTACACGGAAAAACATTTCCAAAATATTCATTTCAACTCTAATATATTCTGCTCCATGAGCAGAACAGATCAAATATGTTCATTTATTTGTCTTTTCTTATTCTATCTGATCCACCATTTTTGCCTGATATTGTCACTGATGTCAGATGGGTGCCAAAAAATCAAGAATAGTCAAATGTTGAAAAAAAATCATTTAATAAAACATATTTTGGATTTTATTTCATTTTGGAGTAAAAGGTTTTTTTTTAATTATTACTTTTATCTATTTCATCAGATTTGTTTACCTAGTACAACAAACACAGCCGTGCTGTGCATTGTTTCAGTGATTTCCATTTTTGAAAAGACAGTAAAATAACTATTTATAAATAAATAAATAAATAAATAAACAAACAAACAAATAAATAAATAAATAAATAAATAAATAAATAAATAAATAAATAAATAAATACACTTTCTACCTGCAGAAACACTTGCCAGGGCCAGGAATGAGGCACTGCTTCCTCCCCATTCACAATCCTGGAATAGCTGCTGATGACTGGAGGAGTTGCTGGAACCCCACAGCCTGAGGAGGAAAAATACTTCACAAATCACTTCACACTTTCTATCCTGATTGTTATATTTTTAAAGTTTCTATCCAAAACTTCACTTCACAATTCAGGACAAAACACAACAGATCTAACCTTTGACTATGACCTGTGGTAATTGAAAAGTGAAAGTGACGTGACATACGGCTAAGTACGGTGACCCATACTCAGAATTCGTTCTCTGCATTTGACCCATCCAAAGTGCACACACACAGCAGTGAACACACACACACCGTGAACACACACCCGTGTGTGTGTGTATGTGTGTCTGCAAATTATTATTCTATAGAAATTGTAGATGAAACTGAGGTACAATTTTTGAGTACGAGTAAGGCTTTACACAAAAATGTCAAATATTAGCAATATATATCTGTCTGGTTTGACTTGTTCAAGGTAAACACAGTGGTAAAAGTTCAGGTATGATTGTGTGCTTTTGTTTGTGCTGATCAGTAATATGCACTATAGTCTGTATCATTTCCTTCACCTGATATAGCATTCCTGAGCATTTTCTGCTGCAACGTAGCAAACAGAAGAGATTAGCAAGAAAAGCCAACATCAGATCAAGGTCTGAGTCTGAAATTCTAAATGTGACACATGGGCAGAAAATCAAAAGGTCACAGAAAAGACACATAATTTTAAATATAGCATTTTAATGTAAAATAATTGTTATTGCTTAATATTGAGTTTCATATACAAGAAGTATATGAGATGCTAAAGCTACATGTAGATGCCAAGCTTTTATGAGACGTTTCATGTCTTATTTCATTTGCCAGTTTCTGTATGTTTGCTTTTATTACAGCCAAAATCAATGTTTTGTTCTTGTAGTTGAAGGAATACATTGTAGGCCTTATTTTTATCTAAGCCTCTCACCCCTCACCACACCCCCTCTGCACTGCTGTTCCTTGTTTCTCACTAATTACCTTCCCTATATATACCGGTTTATTTTGTGATTGTAAATATGTATTTTATTTGCCTAGTCTTACCTAGTTTTCCACATGTTTGTGGTTTTGTTGTTGTCTTAAGAAATCTCAGTGAAGACGTGTGAATATCTTTGCAACCCAGTTATTTTTTTATCTACCTTGGGTGCAATAATAACATTAAAGGTGGAAAAGGATCCAGCATAATTTAGCCTGGTGTCATTTTATTTACATCATGGCATTTAAAAAGCAGTTTGTAGACTTTTAATATACACCATAAATAGAGAGGGTACAGAAAAGCTTTCATTAGCACCTTCGTCACCCCCTTACTTCCACCTCCATCTTCTTCTTACGCTTTCCAATAGACTGAATATATAAATACTGCAGCAGACACCTCACAGCACTATTACCAAGCCACAACAAAAGCTAACTTGGAGCGTCTCAGAGAGCAGAAGTAGGTTTGATGTTACCATTTACAAATGAAAATAGAAACATTTGTGTTTTAAAAAAAACGATTTGTTTTTTTTTTTAACTTTTCAATGAATTTATTGTCCCTAGTAGGCAAATTAAAGCAAATAGTTTTGAAACACTAGAAATTCTTCAAGCCCTGAGTGTTTACTTCCAAATGAGCTTCATATTAACCACCACTGTGGCGTGAACATGACAAAGACATTCAATGCTGATGATGGAAACCGAAAACAGGTGAAAATAAAAAGCTAGCCTGCAATGTTACATTTATCCCAGATGGAGGCACTAGTTGTCTATATCCCTTCTTATAAAACACAAGAATTCAATTCGTCCCCCTGCATGATTTATAGCTAATTTAAAGATTTATTATTCCTTGTCTTGTATATTTGAATGTCTTCTGGGTGTGTGTAATCTCTAATTGTCATTTATGTTTAGTCATATCAATTCAGGCATGAGGTTAAATTAAATCGATGTATTAAAGTCAAGATGTGAGATTTCATTACAGATCTGGTACAACATTCAGCCTCAGGTCTTTTGTGCATTTAATACCCACACATCATAAAGCAAATCTAAACCTCAGCCTACAGGCCAAAAGCAAATGCTGCCTACAAACCTTCTCAGTGAGGTTCTGCCAAAAAAGCAAGGAAGAGAATGATGAGCGTCTCTGCTTAGTTGGCTTTATGAGGCCATCAGGTTGTTTGTGAAATGCGCTGGCTTCGACGTACATAAGTGTCACTAGCACTAAATCAACAGGTTTCACTCGAGTAATTCTAAGCTCTTGGGTTATTGAGTCCTCTAAACAAGGTAGAAAACTGAATCAGGGATTTCCATGACAACAGCCTCAGTCTCATTTAAAGGTGTATATTTCTGAGTGGTCACTTGTTGCTCCGAATAAAGTCTGAAGTAGACAGAGGACCAGAAGTGCTGAATTGATGCATGTAATGCAAATCAATCAGCACTTTAATTCCTTGTGTGATCCTGTTCAATCCTCTCAACACACAACAGAAGAACAGAAGTCAGTTTCTGTTTGTGTATGAGGATTACAGACCAACATAACAACAATATGAGTGTGCTGGCTGCATTTACTTTATGTAATTACACATATTATATTTATTCCAAGGATTTTTTTTCTCTTCACTCCACTTAACACTCTATTGTAGAGCTTGGCATTTTTTCATGCAGCTGGCATAACCTGATCCAGCAGAATAGTTATTTGTCAAGACCTACTTGGATCAGGTGTATGGGAGTACACCTCAAGCTGTGCATGGCAGTGTGCCATTATTCTGTTCAACTGCAAGATATTAACGTTTAAATCAGAGTTCACAATCTTTAGGACTTATCTTAGTGCAAATATTTTTCTGATAGCAAAATACATGTACTGTTGTGTTTACATACTGCTTATTAGGTTAATTCATGCATTTTCAATTCATTCATTCATTCATTCATTTTCTACCGCTTTATCCGAACTACCTCGGGTCACGGGGAGCCTGTGCCTATCTCAGGCGTCATCGGGCATCAAGGCAGGATACACCCTGGACGGAATGCCAACCCATCGCAGGGCACACACACACTCTCATTCACTCACGCAATCACACACTACGGACAATTTTCCAGAGATGCCAATCAACCTACCATGCATGTCTTTGGACCGGAGGAGGAAACCGGAGTATACGGAGGAAACCCCCGAGGCACGGGGAGAACACGCAAACTTTACACACAATGCGGAGGCAGGAATCGAACCCCCAACCCTGGAGGTGTGAGGCGAACGTGCTAACCAATAAGCCACCGTGCCTCCATTATTATTATTATTATTATTATTATTATTATTATTATTATTATTATTATTATTATTAAAGCAGCTTTAAGGAACACAAGAACTATAGTAAAAAGTTTAATATAAAAAGATTCATATTATACAAAAGTTCAAGATTAATATTAGACTTATATTTAAATATGTTTGTATTTATACCTAATGAACAAGCTTGGGGTGACTTAGGTGACTGAGGTGAGGAAAAACTCCATTAGATGGAAGAGGAAGAAATCTTGAGAGGAACCTGAAGGCTGTGTATTCACCCCAAAATAAAAAAATGTTTTTATATAATTAAACTCTTATGTACACTTACATACACTGCTATTTCCCTGAGCCTCTGCCTCCTATGTGTCTATGTGCATCGCCAAATAAAAACATACCCTGTGTCTTCCATTTTCATTTAATTGTTAATTTTGTACAAGCTCATGCTCAGACTCCAGCAGACTGAAATGGAATGTAGCACATTGATTGACTAAAATCAAATTCAAAGAGTTCCTGCTAGTTGGGATTTACTGTAGTTGACATTTAATCAGATGCTATTGATGATCTAACCAGAGAACTTACGAATCTTCTAGACCAAACTGTTTTTGCAACCCCTCTGCAGTCATCTTTTTAATGAACGAACAAACTCTTATTAGTGTCAACAAAACGAGGTTTTATTTCTTTGGACCTGAGACTTTATTTCCTGTTTAACTTATTGAGTGAGTAATGCACATGTTGACTGGTCGTGTTGTGCCAGAATGAACGTTCTTTAAGAAACCTCTAATTAAATTATGGAGCAGCATGAGTTATCAGCACTCATCATCGAGCTTGCACGCACCCTCTTAATTATACAGATTATGAGAGCAAGTGTGCCAAGGCTTCTTCACACACATACGGTAGAGTTCCTCAAAATGTATTCCATTTCTTTCTCTCTCTTTATCATTCTGTCTGTACAGACAACCTGGTTCCTTTCACATGTGCACCACTTCAAATTAAACTAGATTTGTAAAGTTTGTTGCAACAATCTTTGATGCAAAGGCCGGTGCTTTTTGGGAGGCGAATGGACATAAGGGTTAGTGTTACTTTTGGTGGCAAGTGGACAGAAAGCTAGGGTGCCAAAACATTTAGAGGTAATTGGAGACGAGCATGTGATGTCATCCGAATACTCTTGAGGAAGTTCCCCACATTGGGCTGAGTGTTTTGATATGTCACATTTCCATGTTGTGCTAATAATTTTTTTTCATGTGACATCACGTGACATCATGTGATGTGACCAGAATACAGGTGAGCCAGTTCTCCTCATTGTACTGAGTGTTTTGATATAACACATGCATGTTGTGCTAATTTTTTATTTTAACATGACATCACATGACGTCATCAGAATACATGTGAGGAAGTTCCCCTAGTTGTTCTGAGTGTTTTGATATGTCACATGTCCATGTTGGAAAAAGTTTTTTGATTTAGCATATTTTGTGGGTGGGGCTGTGGTACAATCGAAAGGCCAGTTGGTACACCAATTTAAAAATTTGTTTAGAGTATCACCTTAAAGGAGCTGGCCGAGTTTGGTGTAGATAATTTAAAGCTTGCTGAGTTATAAACCTCCAAAATTTGTAATGGGAGTCTATGGGAAAAAAACGCCAATTTGAGACCCGGTACCGGAAGTACCAGAACTCGGATCGCTTAGAAAAGTAATAGCAACAAAATTCAGGGTCTACAACATATCCGATTTTGGTGCATGTGGCTCTAAAGCTCTAGGAGGAGTAGCAATTAATAAAAAGTTTGCTAAGAAAAATAACTCCAGTAGCATAACAGAATGTTGGCTTCGACAAAGCCAACATAATAATTCATTTTGTTGAAAATGAGAAAAATACCTGCTGCTTGAGGAGGAGACATATTGTGTGCTTCTACTTATTAACATCTTGTTGAATTGTTAATTTATTATTTAATTGTTACTCACAGAGTTTTTGAATTACCAGGGAATATACAGTACATCACTGTACATCTTCACGGTATAACATGAGGGCAGAGGATTCCCTTGGATTGTTCGTCCCAAGCCCTTCATCAGTGTCAGTTTCTTTAACCATATGACTGGTTTTGGATCTATGTTTTTTGCTGAAGCACTGGGTTGTATTAAAATCTCAAGATTTCTGCTTCACTTTATCGCTTCACCACACACACTAACTACATCAGTGTCACTGGTGTACTGAGAAAAAGCCTTCAGCCAAATAATATCTTTGCATCGATTAATGTGTATAGAAAGAGAAGGACTAAGCTCAATATATGGTATACTGAACACAAAGGCAAAGTATTCTGAAACATGATAAAAATGTTTTGTGTGAAATATTTGCGATGTGACTGGTGCCAATTTGCTGGTTAAATATTTTGTTTTTTCCTGTGAGAAGTTAGCAGTTATCTGATATGCTGCTGGCATCACAGGGGGATATTGCTATTTTCAGATTTCACTGATCTGTGACAACAATCAGGTTTGACTCCAAAAAAAAAAAAAACAGAGCAAGAGCTTAGTTTCTCACTCTCCATTTTCCAGCCATGGAGTCATGGAATCATATAACTGTTTCTGCTGTGCTGAGTTACACACACAGAGAGAGAGAGAGAGAGAGAGAGAGAGAGAGAGAGAGAGAGAGAGAGAGAGAGAGAGAGAGAGAGAGAGAGAGAGAGAGAGAGAGAGAGAGAGAGAGAGAGAGAGAATTGGCTAGCGTGATGATGCTGATGGTGGTGTTAATACAGATGATTTAGACCCTGATATGTTTAAGGTAAAACACCAAAAATCCCTGCAGCACTCTCTTTAAACATAGTAAACATGAAGCAAGGGTTAAATCCCACTGGTGTATCACAGGTTAGCATTGTGAGCCATTTCTATAGAAAAGAAAGCTTTAAGTTAGAATTTTGTTACATAAGAAATCTTGTCCTGTCATTAAGAATTTTTTTCCCCAATTTATTTTGTGTAGTTCTTGGTACTTTTGCCTAGGGTTCTGTTACATTGATCAATTGCCTTGTTATTACCCATGGGGTCCCAAGCATTACAGTCAGTCTCAAATGTTATCTGTTTGCAAGTGGCATGTAGGTAAAACAGACACAGCCATATCATTCCCTGATTGCTCTCCTGTTGCCTTTAAAAGACATAACTGCCCTTTTTTTGTTTTCTTTTCAACAGTCCCCAAAGTGCATATTAAACTTGAACTGCATCCTGCATGTGTTTATGCTCATAATCATCCATCTTCCTCTTGGGAGGTCTCTTGCTAAGTTCACCCTGGAAAATATCTAAATGTCTTGTCATGGAAAATGAACTATTGTTTGGAATAATGACCCATGAGTCTCCAGTTTTAGCTAATCCAAGCATTGAAGGGGAGAAACAATGCGTACACAGAGTGACAGAAAAGCGTGAGTAATTGAGAGAGAGAGAGAGAGAGAGAGAGAGAGAGAGAGAGAGAGAGAGAGAGAGAGAGAGAGAGAGAGAGAGAGAGAGGAGAGTGCTGCAGTAATTATTCTCTCATATACAGTATACTGGAGGTGTTTGTTGTTGATGTTTGTCCCCAGATGCCAAAGTAAAGTCTTTTTTAGTTATCCAAACTGTTTTTTTTTCTCATTTGGCCAGTCTCATCTGTAGAGCATAATGACCCACATCTACCACCTGCCTAAAGAAAATCCCCAGAGATCAGTGCATCTCCCTGCTCCCTGTTATGTGTGAGACAGGGCGTGATCTAGCTGTGTCTTCTGTGCTCACAGAGAAGGAAGAAACATCTCATCTCTCTAAATGAGGTACAATTTCTTAACAACATTTTGTTATGAACTAATGACACACAACATAGTCCACAACATAGTCCAACATTTTGGATTAAATTTCATATGACATTGTGTTTTTTAGCGTCGAAGCAAGTATGGCTGAACACCAAACACCGTAACAAAACCAAACAAGTAAAGAAATCCAAAAACTTCCGAAAGGATTTGGGTTTCTCTTATTTTTCCCTGATAATGAAAAACAGGTGCTTTCAGAGAAGATGAGCACTGCTGATAGTAATAAAGCAGCAACATCAAGCACTAAGTGCCCTCAGAGGAGGTGTGAGCAAAGAATGGGATACCTAGCATGGCAAGACGCTTCTTGCAGAAGATGAAGACAGGTTGAAAACTGCATAGCTTTACTATTCTGTGCGCACACAAACACAATTTGGAGGAAAGTGATGTCACTTTAGAAAATTGAGAATTGCTGACTTTAAGGGCTGCTCATAAAAATCTCAATGCTAAGTTCAAAGGCTTAGCATTTCCGTTTAATTTCCTTCTGCTTCTATCAAGATCTCCCTCATACTGTTTGACTCTTTAGCCTTTGTAGCCCTTTTAATAAAAATTTGAATGGCTTGATATGCCTTTACATACAGTATGTCGACTGCTACTCCAAGTCTTTAACTTAATGGCTTGGAGTTGTCGATATATAGAAGCAATGCAATGTCATTTTTATTATCTATACTCTATATACATCCAGCATTCCAAATTTCTTCATATGTATTAGAATTCTGTAGCCAGGTTATGCTAACATGCTTTAATACACTCAGCATTTTATGTTTATATGCAGTATCTGAGTTATGTAAGTGAACATGACACATATTTATAGCTCAAAATCAATCATTGACGTCATCATATGTCGGATCTGTAGGCATTTATTTTCTATGAAATGGCATTTTTCATTTAAAATTTCCATTCTTAATTCTCGCCTTTAGAGATCAATTCAGATGCAAGCTCTTAGACTTTGGTGCAGACGTTTGGATGGTTAAAATACTCCTCAAAGTAAAAAAAATTCTCAGTGAAGTACCTTTGAAAAGGTCATTCAAACAGCCAACACTCATCATACGATTATCCCAGCAGGGTATCAGCTATGAAGCTTGTTTTTTTTTTTTCTTTAGGCAAGCTTCATACCTTCTCCTTCCACACCATTTGCAGCTTTAATACATTCTGACAAGTTATTTACTCTAATAAGACTGTCGGCATATTTAATATTTTCAAACAATCTTTACCAAATGCTTCATTAGGCCTCACACAAACTGTCAAAACTTTAATAGTCTATTATCTGATAAGCATCTGATGGTTATTTAAAAAGGGTTTACAACAGAGTCTCAAGAGTGGATGCAGAGTAGGTTACGGTCACATCACAGAACCTCCAGGAATGGAACGAAGTGTCCTCTGGTCAGCGCTAGTGATACGAAGCATCTGTGGTGCATTAAATAGGGATGCACAGGTTCAGATTGCATATTTAAAGAACCTCTGTAATTCAACATGCAATGGAATAAAAAGGGAATCTTCAAAGTACATGGTGACATCAAACCCATTTTTGCTCTCTAAGATGCTTGTTCATACAGTAAGCATCTAAAATTTTGTTAAAGGTTATCCAAACGAAAGTAAAAACATCTCCTATTAAAAGCCAACAGTGTTGTGACTCATTTTATATCAGACCTGCGGCAAAAGTATAATTAATTTGTTTATACTGACTGAAAATGTCCCAATCCATGTTTCCATTCCACCAGTTAAACGGATTTTTCAAAAAACATGGTGGTAAAACATTCATGCATATGGATGACTAAAACCTGGCTGGGCGAGTATGATTTTCCCACACAGTAAATTTCAGGCTATAAATAAATGATTGTATAGCTACTGTACATACAGTATGCACCGTATCAAAATGGACATACTGTAAATCAAATCAAATGCAAGCTGTTAAAATGTCTGAAATGTTCCTACAGCACATTCATTCATTCATTCATTCATTTTCTATCGCTTATCCAAACTTTTCGGGAGACTGGGAGCCTGTGCCTATCTCAGGCATCATTGGGCATCGAGGCAGGATTCACCCTGGATGGAGTGCCAACCCATCGCAGCGCACACACACTCTCATTCACTCACACACTACGGACAATTTTCCAGAGATGCCAATCAACCTACCATGCATGTCTTTGGACTGGGAAGGAAACCGGAGTACCCGGAGGAAACCCCCGAGGCACAGGGAGAACATGCAAACTTTACACACAAGGCGGAGGCAGGAATCGAACCCCCAACCCTGGAGCTAACCACTAAGCCACCGTGCCCCCCTTCCTACAGCACATTTTCAATGAAAATTTTCTTTTCACTTTTGGAGGATCTTGACTTATTGTTGAGATATAAATCCGAGAAAGACACTTCAGGAGATTTCAAAAGTATCTAAAGTAGTACAAAAAATCTCAGTAAAAAAAAAAAATTACAGTAGTAGTACAAAAAATGTCTAAACTTTTTCACCAAGGGTTTCTACAGGCCACTAGACATTTTTCTTGCTCTTTTATCTATGTTGTTGTTGGCTGTATTAGACATTCCTGTTAAAAGACCCAAAAAAGAATGATTTGTTAACCCAGAGTATTTGGGAGTGACTATATTATTCAGATCCTGGGTTTGAGATCAATGTTGCATGTCAGATTCAAATAATTTTCTATTTTGTTTATTTCATCATAAAAAGTGAGTTGCCAATAAATACAAAAGTTATCTTCTGATATACAGTACTGTAGGAAAGCATCTCATTTTAATAAAAAAGTGTCAACTTAGACTGATTATTTAAAAAGAGGTCTTGGTTTTACAATGAGCAGCATAGGTAAAATATAGCCAAGTATCTGACCTCTAAAAATATGCAATTATTTTGATCATTTAATGAATTCACTCAGGTATGACATTTTGACGCACTGGAGGAAGAGCAGAAACGTCATTGACTTTCTGTTCCAGTATTATAGTTTTTGACTAGTTTTAAGTGATAGTGAATACCAACGTGCTGAGCCTGAATAAAATCCATCCATTCAGCCAATCATTTATGGAGGCCATAGTGTGCATGCAATATTAAAATCCTGTGTTGCACCAAACAATTGTTAATCATTTGGAAAATTGCTGCCAATAAATCTGGTTATATTCGACATGTGACATTATGAACAAATCAATTAGATGCAATTGAAGAGAATCTTGTGCAAATCTGCAAAGGGGAGGGGGAGAACATTATTGATCTGAAAGCTATTAATTGTGTTTCACTTTCCTTATTTATACAATTAGTCTCCTTGAGGTCAAAATCTCTTTCATGAGAAGCTTGTTAACATGAAAACAGATATATACAATCATATCCGAAAAACACATTACAACTGCATAGACAAGCGGGTAATAAAATTATTCAAATTAGTTAAACCTGGAGATACAAAGATCCCAAAACCTTCCTACAGCTCAAACAGTAATAAAAATTGTTTTATCATTGTGATCCTTTTTATTCGATGAAATTTTCAAAAACACTTGATAGTGCCATGATGACAAACTTCACTTTTGGGTTTGGAGTCTAGAGAGAAAGAGAGAGAGAGGGAATAATGTATTCCCTTATAGACAATAGTTATGAAATATTAATTTCTTATTGAGCCACTGTCTTTGCTCCGATCATGCGTGTTTATGGCTTTCTTCACACAAAAGATCTGCAATAATTCAGTAAAAAAAAAATTTGCTTGATTTTCATGTTATACATTCAACATTTAGGTCTCAAGGTAAATCTGAACAGAGGATTGGGGAAAATGTGGTAAAGAAATCTTATGAAATGAAATTGTCCATGTCTTGGATCAGTGTGTCTGACATGTTCACGACATGAGCTTACAGTATGTCTGACAGAGTTGTTTACACCTTGGTTAGTTTGCACTTTGTCCCCAGTAGGACAATCCAAGAAAAGCTTAAAGCTCCTCCTTCGTTTTATGGACCTGAAGGCGTCTGACGCTGTCAAAGGTCAACATAAGCTTGTAAAAACAATAAATAAATAAATAAATAAATTTAAAAAAAGACTGAACTACTTTATCTAAATGACAGAATGTATGTCATTAGATAAGTCCACGTGATGTGAGAGAAGAGCAGGAAAACCCCTAACCATTTTTGCGCTCCTCGATGACTCTGTGCGTTTTGGAGACCGGTACGGCTAAATTTTACGCATACGGAACACACTTCAGCAGCAGCAGCACATACACTCGCACAGATATGCCATGCTTACTCTAACATAATACACATTATCTAGTGCACCTTAGTCCGTCTTTAGCACGCGCATTAGACGTGGATCGGCTTTCCTTCTACTAGATCATTTAGTGTATCCCAGTGCTGGAGTTGTTTACAAGAAAAGGAAAATGCAGTCATTTTGTTAATTTTTATTTTCACTTGGTTAAGAACATAATCGGATCTGTGTTGTTTCAAGTGGAATAAACTACGCCAGGGAGCATGGGTTTATTCAGGAACCAAACGCTGTGGTCTGAGGATCAGCTGGACGCGAACCACACGGACAACGAGCCTCTCAGTCCAGAGGTGGTGATCGTCCCGGTTATATTCGGATGCATCTTTTTCTTAGGGATTGTCGGGAACAGTTTGGTGATGGTGGTCATTGGGAGGATCAAGTCGCGGCGCTCGAGAAGCACCACTAACATTTTCATCCTAAACCTCAGCATAGCGGACCTTTCTTTCCTCCTCTTCTGCGTGCCTTTCCAAGCCACCATTTACTCGCTCCCCGAGTGGGTTTTCGGCGCCTTCCTTTGCAAGTTCGTGCACTACGTCTTCACGCTGAGCATGCTGGTGAGCATCTTCACGCTCGTCGCTATGTCCGTGGACAGGTACGTGGCCGTGGTGCTTTCTAAGAAGTCTCCGTGCATACGGAACCGCAGGAACGCACTCGCCGGGGTGTGTGTTATCTGGGCTCTGTCGTTCGTCTTCGCTGTGCCAGTGGCGCAGCATCAGATTCTGACTAATCATCCGGAAGCCCCGAACAGCTCATTCTGCTGGGAGATCTGGCCCAAGCCTGTGGCCAGGCGCACGTACAAAGTAACCATTCTGGTCATAGGGTATCTGTTACCGCTGCTTTTAATCACATGCTGCTACACCAAGGTAAGTGACCACATTAGTGTGAAGCACATTGTCGGTAGTTCTTACAACTGGAGCGCAATCATAATCCTGCACACCTGGCTCTTTGATATTATTCTCTAAGCCATAATGTTATCAGAGTGGAGAGACTACAGCTTACTAACAACCTCATATGGATTTTAATTCTTTACGAGTTTCCCTCGTATCTGTACCGGGCTGCATCATCAAGAGTATTAAGACACTTTTTTTGTAATAATAAAGTAACCTTTTCCTAAAGTCGTGTACCATAATTATCATTTAGAGTAAATCTGTAAATGTATTCCCTAAGGCCAGATGTTATACGTGAATTTATTTTTAGCGTGTAAAGATACATAGTAAAGTTTCTAAATTTATTTGAGTGTCAAGTCGGGAAATCCTGTTTTGCCAAATTGCGCGCCTTACGCACAGAAAGCGCAGACACATCTAAGTCTGATAAGATCTTTGTATCTGACCATATGTGTCAAACATCATGACGCTGAGTCTGAGAGACGTCTTGCTGAATAAAGACAACCAGGTTTATAGTCCACCCACTGAGAATTTACGATGTATTTTTAAAAAAGTAATTACGCGGTAATTAACCTGCTCAGGAGCTGAGGAGAGAAATTCCTCCTCCACACTGTCAAACGCCCGAATATACAGCAGAGCACTTGCTGTTATTGCACCATATACTGGTTGCACTCAGGAGGTGGGCTTTTCAGCAAAACAGTCACACTGTTTAGATTACATATCAGTGTTTGAGACAGGACATCACTTTTGTATAATTACGTCCTAGAGACAACTGTACAAGAAACCTCATATGTATTCATGTGAATCCACGTTAACCTAATCATGTATGCAGTCATACAAAAATATAAGATTTTGCAAAAAAAAATACAAAATTTTGGCAATATTTTATTAATATTTCTTTGTCATGCCCAGGATTTAAAACATAAAAGCCAAAGCCAATATTTTTTGTAATAACTATGTAAATGCAAACTGTCTATTTCATTCAGTTGTCCTTACGCAGTCAGGGACAGTTGTGACACTTGTTGTGCTCTGAATTATGGTACATTATCTGAAGTGAAATATAGTTATTCATGAATGCCTGTTTGGTTACAAGCCAATTTTCCAAGAATAAACATTGCTGCACAAATTAATTGCTGTAAATTAAAAAAGCCTTAAAAATAATGAAATGTAGAATGATGTTTCTACATTTAAAAAACAATTATAGAGAGCAATAAGCTGTGAAAGCTATCTATACTTAATGTGGCAACCCTTTGCTTTGTTAAAAAATTTAAATCTCAGAAAGTCGAAGGGGCAATTTGTGTAGTTTAATAAGAATATTGGCTCATACGCTTCACTTAGCATCTTGGAGACTCTGACTGTTGCACTTCAGCCTTCATTATATCATTAGGTTTTTCATCTGAAAAGAAATCTGTTACTGTACATACTGTAATATGTTGCTTTCTATACTGACAAACATTTTCAGTACCATTTAATCATTTATTTAATAAACGGAAAACAAACTAAAATAAATACAGACTCACTAATATAGAAGTCATGGATTAAAAATCTGCAACAGCATCTGTATTAAAAAATAATTGTTGCTTTTATTAAGCTATAATAAAAATGACTCACTTGTACTTCATACTTTTATTTATTTATTTCTAAGAGGAGAAAAACTTTATACTTTCTTTTCATTTAAATGAATGAAAGAATGTAGGCCTATGCATAAAAATTAAATTTTAAATTAAAGCAATGAAATTAAAATGATAGAGTGAGAGAGAGAGAAAGAGAGAGAGAAAAAGAATAATCTATTCCCTTTTAGACAATTCTTTGATATTCGTATGAAATATTCATTTGTTATTGAGCCACTGTCTTTGCTCCACTCGTGCGTGTTTATGGCTCTTTTCACACAAAAGATCTTCTGCAATAATTCAGTACTGAAATAAAAAGTTTTTATTCTTGTTTTTAATGTTATACATACACAATTTTTGTCTCTGAATCCTCTAGGAAAATATGAACAGAGGATTAGAGTTAAAGAAGTAAGGAAATATTCTGATGACATATATCATGTGAAATTACTACTATATGTATCCCTCATATGTACCCCTTACTGTACAGTAGATGCTAAAGGAAGGGAAAAAGCAGGAATACATCTCCCCAGTTACAATGTAAAAATTCAGTTTAAAAGACTATGTTTTAATATGGAGTATTTGTGATATATAAAAATATAAAATATATGAAGTAAATAAAAAAAAAAGATTGTACTTCAACATACAAACCTAAAAATATAAAAATAAACACATGGCTCTGCTCTTTTGACACCTTTTTGTAGTTTAGTCATAGAAAATCATTTATTTTTGAAACATGCACTCAGTGGCCACTATAATAGGAACATACCTGTTCATTCATCTGATGTTTGTGAGCCCGTGCCAACAGTTTGTGAGCCCGTGCCAACAACAACCTCAGATTCTTATCTGACAGCAGTGGAACCTGATGTATACTCTTCTGCTGTTGTAGCTCATCCACAATGAGGATGGATGTACAGTAGTTTGCCTTCTGAGATGCTTTTCTGTTCACCACAGTTGTGAAGAGTGGTTACTTAAGTTACTATAGCCTTCTGTTAATTCCAAAAAGTCTGATCATTTTCCTCTGACCACTCTTACTGAATGACTTGATTGAAAGTGAGAACTTTTGTTGTTAATGTTGTTTTTGTTGTTGTTGTTTTGCACCATTTTGTGCCTGTTGTGGTTAAAAATCCCAAGAGATCAGCAGTTTCTAAACAAATTGATAGTTAAAATGATGGAATGGTGTTGGATGTGAACATTAACAGGAGCTCTTGACCTGTTTCTGCATGATTCAATGATGCTGTAACATAATTGTCTGATTGGATAATCACACAAATGAGCAGGAGGGCCGATGTTCTTAATAAAGTTTAATTTGTGTAATATGGAAAATATGACAGGAGAAAAATGCTGGAGTTTATTTTGTGGTTATTGTTGTTTTTCAAAGAAGCACATACAAAAAAACTAGTTTTAGTTGTAATAGACTCCCTTTGAGTATAAAAAAATCCATTACCAGGGCCTTTAAACTTCAGACACACATCAAATACAAGGATCATTTAACTTTACTGCAAGCAGTTAAAGAGTACAACAACATTCTGGCAATTTCAGAGTTTGGTGTTTGTCATGTGAGATGCTATTTTCACAACACACAACTAGTACACATCACTGAGTTATGTCTAGTGGTGAGTTTTTTTATTAGTTGCAGGCTAAATTAATATTCACTGATAATTGCTTTGTTAGAAAATTAAAAGGAGTGTTGTGCAGTGTCATTACAAGTTATTAAGGTATGTTAGTCGATTAGTTTCCAATAACAGCACATCCTAAAGTTTCCAGCAGTATCAGACACCTCATTCAGAGAAGCTTACATTTTATCTCATTTTTATATAGCTGAGGATTAAGGGCCATGTTCAATGGCTCAGCAGTGGCAGCTTGGTGGACCTGGGATTCAAACTGACAAGCTTCTGATCAGTGGCCCAACACCTTAACCCCTAACCTACTACATCCATTAGGATTAGTGTAATTGGCCTAAAATGAAGTACTGTACATAGTGCCAGATGTCTACATGTTGTTCTACAAGAGTAGATTAATTTCAGAAATCTGAAAATGGGCCACAACATTTTGAAGCAGCAAACAGCATGTCAACAGTCTTCACACACTTAAAACCACTGTATACTTCTACATTCAGGATGTAGAAGTGATCCACATCCTGAAATGAATAAAGAACATGTACTTTTTTATTAATTAATAGTTACATTTATTGCTGTAGAATTCATGAAGTGATACAACCATATCTCTGAAAGCAGAAAAGTTTTGTGCGTTGAAAAGTTACACCTTTGACTGTAAAGAGTTAACCCCGGAGACACCTTCCAAAAATGCATTTACTAAAAGAGGACTTTAACCTCTCACTTACAATACACATTGTTACTATAGAAACAAGAACTTTTAGGAATTTGTGCATGAATATATTTTCTTTTATAGCTGAACAGTAACTCACAACTACAGTAACTACAGTAACTACAGTAACTAACATTTCGAAACTCATTACAGAAAATTTATTTAAAAACACATGAATTAACCAGCCAGAATCAAGCCTCTATCAACACTATAATATAAATACACTGTATATACACTATATACTATACTGTATACACTATATCTCTGACAAACTGCTGCTTCATAATGCCTGATTTTTCTTCTTGACTGTAAATAATATCCACTTTCATCATTCATCATCAGTGCTGAATTTCTTCTCTTTCTAGGTGTTGTATCACCTTCATAAAAAAATAAAGAATATGTCCAAGAAATCTGAGCGCTCAAAGAGAAAGGTAAGAATTTTGTTTAATGTATGATCTTGTATGTTTTTGCTCAGTGCATTCTCACCCAGAGATATTGTAGTATAAATGTAAACAGTTTTATGTTTAAATTTAGATTTACAGCATTTGGCAGACCCCCTCATCCAGAGCAACGTACAAAAGAGCTTTTAAGTCTCATTAACATTGGTGCACTAGGTTACAGACTTAGGATACCATCAACCTAAAACTCTGTTCAGTGTTTTTTTTTTATATATACACATTAAACAAACACAGAAAATAAGTGCTAGTTTTAGGGCTAAAGTTCATTCCACCACCTCGGTGCCAAAACAGATAGGAGTCTTGACGTATGTGAGACCAGTCGAGCAATATGTATATATAATATAAAACAATAATATATTTACTGGTTTTTTTTTGTTTGTTTTTTTGTTTAAATGTATTTTTTATACACATCAATATATGCTTTGCAACATAAGAGTCTATGTCAATGTGTCAATCTGACTCAATGTCCACCATTTTAGCCATAATAAATCCAATTAATTCACTTTTCCTTTTTAAAAATCTATCAGGTTTACAAATTTAATGCATGCTGTTAGTGTAACCGACCTAAAATTATGTACAGAGTGCCAGATCTCTACATGATATTCTACAAGAGTGGATAAATTTCAGAAATTCAAAAAGGGGCCATGACACGTTGAAGCAGCAATCAGCACGTTAACAGTCTTCACATACTTAAGACCGCTGTATACTTCAGTTTCACTTGATCACTCCATCTTCTCCTCTCCATCTGAAGCTCATTCAAACCAGATGCTTTAAATGCAACCTAGCTATATTGTGTGTAATTTGGATATGGATCTCTGAGGCCATTTAACACACTTCCATCTGTGGCCTCAAGCCTGTGCTACAGCTAATGAGCTTAAATAGAAAGAGTTTAAGAATGGCGTCTGTTAGCAATCACAGTGAGCTCACCTTGTTTACCGTAAGAAGTTGGAGGGGGGTTAAAAAATGCTTTTAACAGTTGGCGCGAGTAAGATATCTGGTACATGTATGCAAGATATTACTTATCGCTCAGAAACACCTGATATGGACTGGACTATAATTATTATAATGAGGTAAAATTGACATCTAATGTATGAGAGAAAGCTAGCTTTTAGAGCAGTAATGGCAGTACAGCAGGCTGTATCTATAGCAACACATCACCAGCCTTGAATCATTGCAGCAAAGGTTGCATTCTCTGACAGCAATCGCTGAATTTTATGCGCTGAACGTTTTTTTTTTTCCCATGATATTTGTGTGTGCCGAATCAAAAAACTGCTGTTTAATTTACAAGTCAATGGGTTTGTGCAAATGAAAACATTTCACTTTACCTGCTGAACATGTAAAAGGTGAATTTATTGTATTGTCCTATAGGGAAAATATGGTCTGAAGTTCAAAGGTTACAATTATATTATTTACTACACAGGAAATTGGGAAACAGTGGGTCATTGTTCAAAGCCACAGCTGATCTGGAGTGACCTTAGCCACAGAGACACTTAACAGGGGAAAAATTAATAGACTTCTGTTATTTTAGGAACATACTGAAGGTCTACATTGTATGAAAATACTTTATATACTAGTTCTTTTCCTTGGACTAAATTGGGACAAAATCTATTAAATGTTTTTGGTTTGCTTAAAGATAC
Organism: Tachysurus fulvidraco; assembly: GCF_022655615.1. Classification (NCBI taxonomy): domain Eukaryota; kingdom Metazoa; phylum Chordata; class Actinopteri; order Siluriformes; family Bagridae; genus Tachysurus; species Tachysurus fulvidraco. The sequence continues at coordinate 5,350,515 of NC_062518.1, forward strand.
ATTTAATATGTTATACAATTTATATTCTATTCTAATCTGCTTTCTTCAGTCATCACACTAATCGGTTTAAAGCTGTTTTCTTCAGGTTCTGAATATTGATCTGTAAATGGGTTTATTAGTTGATCTGGAGAAGCTGCAGAGTAAAATAAAAAAAGCATAAGTGTGAATTAAATCTCTTGTCCAGAATTTTAAAATGCGGTGAAGAAAAGTGGTTATGAAGCAGGGCCAAAGTGTGCTGATGTCTTATGATTTCTAAGTACTATAGTGGAAATTGTAATCAACATTACCAACATGATATTTATTATTATAATTCATCTGCAAAATGTGTATATTAAAACTGGTCATTTGAATAAAATTAGTAAGGAAAAAAGTTTCAATCAATAGCCAGAATAAACTTCTACAAAAGTGTGGGCCTAATATTTTTGATGAAGATGATTCATAATGAAGCATTTGTATAAAGTATACTTGTGAAGCATTTGTATAAAGTATACACTGCTTGCATATCTGTTTGGATCGATTTTAAGTAATCCTAAGGGTGCAAAATATTACAGTGTTTTGTTTTTTTTAATAAATAATAGCTTGTTCAAGCTAGTGTGTTTCACTTCAAGTATATATAGAAAAACTGTTGAAAAAGTGTTGAGATGCTTTTCTGCGCAGCACTGTTGTAAAGACAGCTGATTTTAGCCACTTTTTCAGTTACCTCTCTGTCAGCTGAAACCAGTCTGGCTGTTGGTCCGTGGCCATCGGTCATCAACAAGATATATACTCCCTGTTATTATACCATGCTGTGTGAACTCTAGAGACTGCTGTGCATGAAAATTGTAATAAAAAAAAACCCTCTCCTTTTCAATTCAATTCAATTCAAGTTTAATTGTATAGCGCTTTTTACAATTGACATTGTCTCAAAGCAGCTTTACAGAAAATAAACATAGAACAAAAGGTTAATATAAAGATTAATATAAAGATTAATCCTCCTTATTTTTTTTTCCAGTTATTTCACTCCAAAGCAAAGCTTTTGGCTTTCCATTCAGAATTTGTCATAATTGTTGAACCATTTTGAATGAAAGCATCAATAATTCTTTGAGGGTCTGAATTGTAATATAGTCATGGTGTGAAAAAAAAAAGAAGTCATCTTAGAGATCTATGTGACTGAGGACTATCTATCCACATATATTGTGAATTGACAAAAAATTAATATATTCCTAAAATTAATATAATTTAATTGAATTTAGTTCATGTTCATTTTCAAGGTCAAGCTGACATATTTCCAGAGCAGTGTATTTGAATTGCATTTTCTTCATCAGAACCGACTGATGTGAATCTAGAAAAACCTCACGACCAAATTGTGGATTTATTATGATTGTATGAATAATGATGACTGTTGAAGTTGTTTGAGCCTATTACTCCTTTTAGTAATATTATCACTTTATTTACAGCATAGTCTGTATTACTAGATATCACAGAGAGTTTGAGGCCCCTAACAGATAACAACGTTTCATGTTTATCAGACAGAACATACAGTATGGACTGTCGCTGATCTCTTCCAGATGCACAGCAAGCTCATAATCATTTTTGGCTCTAAGAACCCCGTTCACCCGTCTACTTATCCTGTGTTGTTTTCAAAGTGTTTAGAAGAGTTTTTGCACAAGAACAGTGTCTCATCTGACATTTATTCCAGGTAAACCCCTTAACGCCATTATATTTCACACATAATACAGCATATTCATCCATTTTACATACAATACAACATGTGCATAAGAGTTTTGCTTCAGTCTTCAGTCTTTGTGTAATTATTGCCTGTGTCCACATCGGTAGCTATATGACACTATTCTGGCTAATTGTATGCAGTTACTGTAAATTAAAACAAATTTAGTGGTCTGTTTTGGACTGTTACAGGATGCAGGAATGAAAGCTTCATCATTGAGCTACAGATTCAAAAATTCTGACAAATGTGTTTGTTTTGATAAATGTCTGAAGTCTTTTTAATTAACAATTATTCTAATTCTCTCTGTTTTAGAAAACAAGTGATTAGTCATAGTTATGACAGAAATTAAGTGTTTCTTCTAGGACATTAATTTAAATTGTAAACATTTTTCAATAACACAATGTTTTTTCCAAGTCTGGAATAATTACAATTATTCTATGTACCTTACTAGGGCAAAACAGTAAATCATTATAGTCATAAAGTTTCTTACCTGTCATTATGTTTTATTAGCATTTAATAAACGCTAATAAAACAGTTCACCTCAGGATATTAAAAACTGTAAAGAGCTGTGACCTAACAAAAAAAGGTGTGTGAAAAGTAAACATTGCATCTTGTGGTGTCACTTTAACTAATAAATCAATAACTAGCCCAGTAGTAAGAACTGTGTGATGTGCCTGAGTGTTTAAAATTGTCTAAATCTCAATTATACAAAGCAAATTCTGGCATTTGTAATAAACTCTCTGTGAGTTAAATGAACTCTTTTCTGGAGTTAACCTAAACTCCTGTGGGATTAAAATTCTACTAACATACTGAGTAAAATTTACCTTCAAACACTTAACAAATACATTTAAGGCTTTTGATAGACACCCTCATCCAGAGAGCCGTACATTCATACAATTGACAAAATTTATGTTGCTCGGGTGCCCAGGAGATGCAGCTAGGAAGGCCCTGGGAATCAAACGGAGAACCTTCTAATTAGTAATCCAGCCCCCTAACCACTGAGCTACTGTTTCCAAACAAGATCAGTAAAATTTAATATCACCGTCAATTTAAGTAAACTGGCACTTTTACGTTCCTCACAATGTAGTCCAAGATAAGATGCAGCTGGGTGCGGAAAAAAGTAGACCAAACAACACCAGCGGGAGTTAAATCATACGTCTCAATCCCCGGTGCATAAACACCAAAATATTACTCTGCTTTAGAGTACCCCCCGACACCAGCTAAACCCAAAATCTTACTTTTACCTAAGTTTCTATCCAACTCCGGAATATATAGTGTGATAATACAATTATTACCAATAATGAGAAATGTAATATGCTTCATGTTTACACCCCTGAAGATTGTACAGTGATATGGTCATAGTCACATTAGCCTGTTAGCTAATCTAGTTAATCTGCTAATTGGTGCTTCAGTTGTACTTTTTTGTTTTGATTTTTGTGTAATGGGACAGGACTCATAACTGTCATATTTCTGATATATTTCTTTATCACAGTTCAGTCACTCCACTGCAGTTTTGGCAGTTACTGGAAGCTTCAACAAGCTAACCTGACAGGATTCTTGAAAGGAATTTTTGTAGCTATATACTAATGTGTAAAATAATAGATCTGATAGATAAAACAACAATAGTTTAATCATTGAGCACTAATGATACTGAAGTTCATCTTTGAGCTCTGCATACCTTGGCTCAGGTGCTTATGCAATTATTCAGGCAGGCTATAACAATATTTAGTCACCTGTGTTGTTTGGCAAGCAGCTAAAAGCTGTCTGTTCAAATATAGCAAATAGTTTCCTAATCCAGATCTAAATATTTGGAAGAGAGCCTAGCATACTAAAAACTAGTAATACTATCAGCTTTTTTAGAACAGTTACCTTTGGCAAAAGTGTCAAAAAACTTTTGGACCAAAATAATAATCTATACAGATAAGGTGTAAAAGACAGACAGAAAGGATGTGTGTTACAGTAATTACAGGGATACTGAGATACAGTAAACTGGTGTTCTTGTAATTGTGCTGGTTGTCCAGACGGTTCTGTCAATACTGTTTGACTGCACTGATTCTTTTGTTTAGTCTAACAAATGAAATGGTGAAATTAAACTATATTGATTAGACTCACAGGAACCTTCATACCATCATGTCACATTCTCAGCTTTTTCTCTTTGTGTATGCAATTGTCTGAAAATTGAGTTTTTCTCAGCTCTATCAGGCCTCTGATTTTTGATTAATCCACTAAAAAATTGTGACCATTGGGAATTGTTGAGATACTTACAGAGGTACTGTAATAAGAAAAGGCATTCAAGTCACCAGATCTGCATATATTTGCAGGCTGAAGTCAATATGAATTCAATTCTAAAAAAAATGTACATCATTTTCTCTAAAGCAGGCCGATGCAGCAAGTATATTATCTTTGATCCATGATCGACTGCAGACTAGCGCCTACATCTGATTTCAGATTTTGATTGTGTTTAGAACAGCCAATGAATAAAATAAAAAAAAAGTCAGTCCCACTCTGATATAGTTTTTCACTCATAAATACTGTCATACTGCAGAAGAAAAATGTTCGGCTTCGGAGTAATATCTCGCCAGAGGCCTTACTGTACATTGGTGCCTTTCTACTCTTGGCACTACGAAGAACAGTTTATAATTCAACACCTACAAATTACTTCAATGTGGGAGATATATCTGCTTAATGATGTCTAAAATGGTTATATTGCATGTCACACAATAATACAAACCCAACACTCAGTCACTGCTGATATAATACTGTATGATATTCAGCATAAACAACCAATTCATTCTAGATTTTGTGCCAAAGGTTTCTAAGAGCCATCTCACCTCTAGATGCGCTAATGTTCAATGGATTTTGTGGCCTGTCTGTCAGTTCATAGCAAGATCTGAAAAGTGGGCCACCCCATTAACTTAAATTAGAATTCACTGCTATGAAATATTTTGGTCATAGTGAGTTTCTTGTGAGAAAAACAAAAGGTTAATTATTCAGTGACCTATCATAATGTTCACTACTTCAGAGAGCAGACCATTTCACTCTCTAAAATATTGTGACTCAAAATGTTCCTGAATTAATTAGTAAAAGTCTTCACCTGTTTTTATGATTTAAAAAAAATGAAGGATATTAAAATGCATAAGCTTTTAGTAGAGGTCACTGAGTTGACTCAAATTTTACATACTTAATCTTGTACACAGGAAGAATCTGGTCAAGAAGTGACAGATGATATAATAAATGTTGCATTAGCAAGATAAAGTTTGAGTGATGTCAGAAGAAACATTTTTTAGTTTCTAAATGAGGAAATAAACCGTCAAGTTGTGGTTCTGTAGAGTATATTGGATGAAGGGGTTGGAGGGGATGTGGTAGCCTATTGGTAGCGGTGTTGGTTTACCAGTCAGAAGGTTGTGAGTTCAAAGTCTACTAAGCTGCCACTGCTGGGCCCCTGAGCAAGGCCCTTAACCCTCAATTGCTTCATTGTATAAAATGAAATAAAAATGAAAGTTGCTCTGGATAAGGGTGTCTCACAAATGCTGCAAATGTATGATTATGCAATAGTTTAATATACAGTAGTTTATATAACAAATAGACCGTATTCCATAGACCTTGGCCTGAGCTTGTTTTATTGCAGATAGGTGTCAAAAAATGACAACCAAAGCAAAGTGATTCAGTACTTTACACTTTTAATCAGAAGAAACAAATAAATTATTTTCTAAAACTAAATTATCTTCTAAAAATTATTTTCTTACACTAAACGAATTGGCTTTTAGTGTGAGATGTGTGTTTTTCTCGCTGATGATAACCTTACACAGAATTTTAGTGTTTAGTTGAAGATAACACCTTAAAATTTTTTGATGCTAATGAACAAGCACTTGGGGCTGTTTGGGGATTGTTTTTAAAACCTTACTAGGAATAGAGTATATTGCCTTTAGTATGCTAGGTAAAACAGAAACATTTATTTATGCTACTAAAAGCCCTGAGTGTCTACTTTCATATGAGCCATAAACCAAGGTTTTGCAGTGTAACATAACAAAGACATTCAATGCTAAACATGGACAATTTCCATTTTTAAGCCTGTGGTGATAATGAGTGTCTGGAGTCTTACAAAAAAACTGTCTGTTTTTCTAATTTATGTCGCACTTTTGAGGTTTTAACCTGAGTCTCCCTCTTATTTCAGCAGACTAAACAGGGTATTTCGATAAATACTGTGGCACCAGATGAAAAAAATCATGATCAAAGTTCATTGACTTTAGTTTTTAAAATTGCAGTTACATGAGTTACTTAGCGAATTAGCTCAGCAGACCACTGCACTACAGCATTAGAAACATTAGCTCAGAAAGAGGATAGACTTCAGAATTTCATCTTTATTCACATTTACAGCATTTGTAAGACACCTTACCTATCCAGAGCAAATTAAATTTATTTCATTTGTACAGCTAAGCAACTCAGGGGCCCGGGAGTGGCAGCGTAGTGGCCCTCAGATTCAAACTCGTGACCTTTCCGATCGGTAAAGTGCGACACCACTGAGCTACCCACAATTAATTTTTTTCATGTTTTTTATACTCTCTGGTCTGTTTTCGCGATTTAAGGACAGGACTGGGATTAAAGAATGCCGACAGCAAAAAATGCTATGTGCACAGTCAATTGGACAGAGAAGTATGTATTTATTCTCTCCATATAAAGACCCAATGAACTAGTCTAAAGTGATCAGTAGAAGTGAACTACAAGAACAAAAAATAAAAACACTTCAAACTGAACAAAGCATTAAGCATGAAGTATTATAAGCTCACAGTTTTCTTTGTTATAAGCAGCAGGACCTGGCTAGCTCATCATAATAGAATCCACTATGAATTCTTTATTGTATCAGAAGGTTCCTGAGGAACATGTCAGACCATATGTCAAAAAACTGAAGCTGAAGTGGAACTAGACCAACATAGCAATAAATCCACCAAGGACTGGCTGAAAGGTAAAAAACAGAGAATTCTGGAATGACACACTAGCTCACTAGTTATTAGGGCACAGTGTCTTAACTTTTTCCTCAGATGAAACACTAATTTTGTTGATTTCTTTTGCTGAATAAGTAAAAAGTGATTTTTTGTTGTTGTTGTTGTTGTTGTCATTATTGTTGTTTACAAGCAATTGCATCACTTTCATCTACAGGTACAAATTTTAACAAGATCATACACTGAAATGTTGACATTTCTTAATAAAAAATTTAATATTTAATGGGGCATCCCAATTTTTTCACATGACTATATATTCATTGATATGGTGCAATTTTTTTTCTCTAAGAAGACTTTTGATGGTAGAAGTCTCTAGTGTCAGCACTTTAAAACAAATCAAGGTAAAGTTTACCAGTTTAGATAAAAGTCTTTTGGAAAGAGGATTTTCTCAGTAACACAACATGCTCTGATCAACTAAAAGAGAATTTAGAAAAAAGAGAGTTTACAGATGTTATATCATAAGTATTAATAGAACTAGCAAAGATTCCACAACACTGAATGGATCTATAAATGCTAAAAATTATAAATGGTAAAAAAAAAAAAACACTGTGGCATCAGTCAGCTTTATTGTCAGCATCAGCAATTATTTGAAGACTCATCAGCAATTATTTGAAGACTTCGGCACTTCGGCAGGAAGGAGTTAGTGTTGTGTCTGCTTAATTCCACTCGACTACATAGTATTATAGAAAGGACATTGTTTATATTTACATTATTTACTCATCATTATCACCCACAAGAAGATGAGGTTCTTTTCTCAGTCTGGTTCCTCTCAAGGTTTCTTTCTCATATCATCTCATGGAGTTTTTCTTTGCTACCTTCTCCTCCAGCTTGCTCATTAAACATTAAATATTTTTTCTTTTGTTTCTGTACTTCTGTAAAGCTGCTTTGAGACAATGTGAATGTGAAGGGCTATACAAATAAAATGAATTGAATTGAACTAAAATTAAATAAAAGACTTACTTATTTCTTTCATTCATTCATAGTTTATTAATCAGTGGTAAATTACTGTGGCAGAAAATAAAAATAATAAACAATATTAAAATGTTTTGTCAGACCATGTTTTTGGTGATTATTGTCCTATAAGAACACCCCATAAGGTGTAATTCCTGAATCCGTGTTTAATCCTTATTTCATTCAGAAACATTTTGTGTGTTTTTTTTGTTTTGTTTTGTTTTTTTGTGAGTGACATCCTAACAAGCAGAGGAAGAACTCATCCCTGGCAGAAGGTGTTTGTTCAAATTAACATTAGCATAAACACACAACCCAATCCTTTTTTTTTTAGTAACATTTACGTTACGTACTGTTAAAATTATCCTATTTACCCTAAAGATGTGTGAGCTCTCCAGAAGAAACCAAAACAAAAAAAGTGTTGATGCTTTGGCACAATTTATACTGTAGTATTGAGTGAAACAGCTGACACTTCCACTGTCATCCAGTCAATATGAATCTCTGTGT
>NC_062518.1:5363674-5448674 GCF_022655615.1 Tachysurus fulvidraco
TGTGTGTGTGTGTGTGTGTGTGTGTGCGCCTGCAATTAGTTGCCATCCTGTCCTAGGTGTCCCCTGCCTTGTGCCCTGTGTTCACTGGGTTAGACTCTATGCTACTTGTCAGCCTGTGTAGGATAAGTGGTACAAGAATTAGATTAATGGATGAACATGATAGACATTTCTGAGTATTGTTCGTACAGTCAAGTGTTAGTACTTTAGGAGGCGTTTGTATTTACACTAATAACAACTGGTGCACTAAACATTGAAACTGTCTCCAGCTACTGTTCGGTAGACATAGAATTCCTGAAGTTAAACTGCTGACCATATTACTTGCCAAAGATTTTCACATCTATTAGCGTCACAGCTACATGTATTCCCCCACATGCTAATACAAAAAAACGTACATCTGTCTTGTATCAGTCGGTCAGCATGATGCTAAATGCTAAACAAGACAGTGTGTATACAATTGCTGGTGACTTAAATCAGGCCAATCTAAAGACTAATGCTCTGTAATGCTAATTCCAGCACACAGGCCACTGCTAGTGAGAAGCAAGCCATCTTTGAAACAATTTTGATCCTGGCCAGAAGGAGCTGTTTTTTAGCACTTCAGGAGTGATTTGTGCACAGACTGGAATGCAGGGCTCTCAAGTTTTGAAGACAGCCCCCACCCCCCACCACCACCACCACCACCACCACCACCACCCCCCCCCCCCCATTCCAAAAAAAAAAAAAACAATAATGGGGGAGTTGTTGTGTTTGGTAAGGATCACTGACCGCAACTTAACCAAATACAAAGTATTTATTTAATTTCCTTTTTTTAATTTGTGTGTATATGTGCGTGCGAGTGTGTGTGAGAGAGAGAGATTATGACTGGTGTTGTTTATTGTATAGTAAGTGTTTGTTGCCTTTTTGGACTCCTTTATCATTTGTAATGTTGCTCCCATTTAAAACAGTTCGGCTCAAGCCCAGCCATTTTTAGGGTCATGATTGTTTCGTTTTGAGGTTTTGTTCAAAGCCTCCTTTTTTTGATCGGCTGATAAGTGTCAGGCTCGACTAAGCGGTGCGGACTGATACATTTTGGGTGCTGTGGCAAATTAAATATATGATAAATAGTCCAAAAGTTTTTCTGCGTGAGAAATACGATGTGTGGCGGGAGAGCGTGACAAAAGACCCAAATGAGTGACTGTCACTCTCAATGCCAGACACTTGACAGCCCTGGGAATGTGTTCAGAGAGTCTGCCACTATTAATCAACATATCTGTTTAGGAGAGAATGCAGAGTCTGTGATGGGATTCATAGCAAAGATTGTGGATGGTTGTGTAAGACTACCAGACATTGCAAGAGCTTTTTCCTACATGCTATCAGGCTAATCAGTTCACTCTGGCAACACAAAAAACCCACTGACCTGTAACGACTGGGACACACTTTTTTAGTCTTGTCTTGTGCTATAACCAGACTAGCAATTATTTACTTTCATCACTTGAGCACTTTTTATTTTTCACAGACAGTGCTTTAACATTCACCCACTTTTCCACTAAACCAAGCCAAGCTTTGTGAACAGAGGTGTAATATTAACATGTCCTCATGTATCTGTTTGGTTTTTCTGCACTGTCTATCATGCTGACTGTTGTGTAGCCTATTGTACTGTCTGTCATGTTTACTTGTTGTTGATGCTGACTGTTGTAAGTTATGCAATTGCATATAATATTGTGCAAAAAATCCAACTTTCACTGTGAACAGACATGTACAGTATACTGGTCTATACGTATAGTTGATTACTGTGCTGTCTTGTGTGCTGTCTATTGTTTACATCTGTACATAGAAGCTTTGAAGAAACACAATTTTGTTCTTTTATGCATACATACCCTGTCGCCTGACTAAATGACAATAAACTTCACTTTGACTTTGACAAATGAAGTTACTTAAATTAAAGCATCCATGTCTCTAAGCAGAAACTTAACACTTAAAAAATGTCTGTGAACAATTATTCATATTTCAAAAATGAAAAACAAATTTCTAATCGAGATATGGTTAGATTTGGTTTAATGTGCAACATTCACCAACATTCACCATACAAATCCATGAGCATGTTAAATCGATGAGTCACTTATGTTGAACAACCATCAGAGGTGCTGTTACTGAAAATGGCTTGGATCACTAGCTTCTGATTTGAGAATGCAACAGCCCTGTGGTCCATAAATGTATTGTCGTAAATCGCTAGTTAGATATCTCTTGAGCCAGGAGCATTTTTGTGGCTTTGTCATGAACTAAATATTTCAGTGTTCATGCTGGTAACATTATTCAGATTCAGCAAAATTAGTTTTATATTGTACAGTGATTGACATTGATAAATGACCTTACCTTAGAGCGAGTAAAGAAAGAGCTGACAAGGTTCCCCAGGGTATCAGCTAATGGTATTTTTCACAAAGGGGATCCTGCCAATCTCAATAGTCATTTTAAAGTGACCAGGCAATGCTGGGGCTTTTGTTCACTGCTGAAAGACACTCTCTTATTAGCTCCCCTGTGGGGAAAAGCTGTCTCATGAGAGTCTACATTTCCTGTCATCAGCATAGTGAGAAGAGTAGCAATCCATACAATAATAAGAGTGCAAGTCCTGGGGGTCGGGGGGTCGCGAGATGATTTCCAGAAACTTTATTTATTTATTTATTTATTTTTTATATGTTAAAAAAGGTTGCAATGATGTCCCTTTTGGATGACTTTCATAAGTATTTCCATGAGGGAGACGCTCCCTACCAATATGACTGGATAAGTTCACCAGCAATCTAATACTGGGGGTCGCGGTCTGAAAAGTTTGGGAACCCTGCTATAGACATATATCTATCATCTTGACAATGCATTATTTATGTGATGAGATATTGGGAACAGTGGATGATGTGCCTCCAGGGTCTTTGTAGCAGATCTTGGACCTCCATCAGTAACAACAAAGAAGAAAAAATTCGATATATCTTCTTGTTGCAATTTCTGACTTAAATTAAAAATGACTTGACTTTCACAAGGTTAAATTATCTGATTAATAAAAAATCCCACACAATAGTCTGTTAAGCTGCTCAGCACCTCAAACTGCATATAGAATCACTTCATAATGTTTACCCTACAACATGCTGACAGAAAGCTGACGTTAGCTCAAGGTGCATCCTATACATTATGAAATCCTTGTACACCTCTGAATAAAACTCGCCGATCGAAACGAAAATTTCTGTCATCTTAAGAAAAAGAAATAAACAGTGATGGCTCTAACAAGACTACTGTATATTAAGGCTTATTGCACATCCTTTCACAGTATTGAGAGTCTGTCATCTTGAAATTGCATCTGTAGTTTTACACAAATCAAGGTGAAAGTTACACTGACGCAAACCCAGCTAATAACCATGTAGAAACAACAAGATAATAGAAGTTGTGGATGATCAGAAAATATGGTCAAAGGTACAAAAGGAATATGAGGAAAAGATCTCGGGTTTCAGAAATGATTCCTGATAATAGACAGGAGAAAAAAGAAGGCATCAACAAATGCAACCCAGAAAATGGTTAGTTACAGGTAAAACAAGTGTTATAGACTCTGTGATACAGCTGAACATCTTTATGATTGCAATAATTCTAATGAAAAACATATTTAGATGTTCTGTGGCTATTTTGTGTTGACCGCAATACACAGCCACATTTTTGGCATCTACATAAGATCATTATCTATGAATAATCTTTTCAAGGGTTGCATTTTCAAGGGTTTTCAAAAAAAAGAAGAAGTCTTGTAATGTAGTCTGCAATTCATAGAGTCCAAGTCCTAACACATGGAAATGTAGAAGCTTTTGGACTGAAATTAAAATAATGCTGGAGAAGAAATGAGTCTTCTAAATAAAAGTTACTAAATAAAGCTACATCTGAAAGTTAATCTTTGATACCAGTTTTATGAACCAAGAGTATTGTGCAAAATGTCTGTGTGATTAAAGTGGAGTTTCCAGGAATTAATATAATTATACCATGTGGCATAAGAAAAAAAATTATTCTTTTTATTATCATTATTACTATCATTATCATAATTCTTAGTAATAAAGAATGATAATCCTTGCTTTTAAATCACTTTCCCCCCATATTTCATCTATTATTATAGTAGACTACATTTAATTTCGTCTTACTCTTTTGTTTTATCTTATATTATTGTATCTTTAAATATTATATTAAAAAAAAAATTTTCTTTTTATTCTAAAAAAAAGATTTCACTACCTGTGGTACTGTGAACTTTTCATACACAAAATATATAGATATATAAATAATAAATATATATACACACTATATATATATATTTATATATATATATATATATATATATATATATATATATATATATATATATATATATATATATATATAGTGTGTGAAAAATAAAATAAAATGGAACCAAATAAATAAATACAGAATCAGAAAACGTTTAGTGTTTTTTAACCAGTATTCTGTTTTATTTCTGCAGTGAGATTCAGAACAGCGTCAGTCAGCAAATCCTTTTAAATTGACCGAGAAATGTGATAGCCCAGAGCTGAGTCTCATTTACTGTATATGCAAGAACCCATCAGTACATGTCTCTACACAGGGTCGAACAAGTTCTTTGTGTAACAGCAAATGAATTAGCAACGTCTACATCTGTATTTTCAGATAAATATTTTAATATATAAATTCCCAGGGATGCATACATGCCTATAAAATGTCATGCTCTGCACTAAAGCAGTAACAATATGTTACATTTTGATGATAGGTAATGGAAAAAAAGTTTTTTCCTCACATCATTTAAAATTTTATATGCCACAAAGACTCATGGGTGGGAAATGTCAGATCCAAGAATATTCTTTTATCCAAAGTATTGTGAGAGACCTTGCAGTCCTTGTGTTGTTTGGGATTATGTAAATATGGTGTGAATATAGTCTATTTGCTATTCCATCCATGAATTAGTCTTTTAAAATAACATTCAATAAAGAATTCTATTAAAAAACAATTAGTCCATAAAGAAATATGCTTGAATTTGACATTTTCAATTCATATCTCTGACATTTCTATATCTCCAGCTTTGGAGACTGAGATAAAAAAGAGTTTATGAAACAAACACAAAAATATGGCTGATGTGAGTTTAATGTTGATTTTTTTTGCAGCATATTTGGATATTTATCTTAAATAATCTCTATACTCTGGAAACTTCATGGAAAATTCACACTCTCTTAGTGTCTCTTTTAATATTATTTTTAAATATCATTGACTTTTATTTCATTTATTCTGTTACTAAGCTAAAATGATTAACTCTCTATGTATTTAAGTGAGCCAATGTATGTAGATCTCCTTCAGAGATTCTGCTCTCATTTATTTCGGTTCTCTACTAGAATATTTACATGTTTAAACCACAATGTACCCGCCTGATTTATGGATGGTGCCTGGGATTTTATCTCAACATTTCTTCAGGGAAAAAGTCACCCATTTCCATTATGTTCTGTTCTTGCGCAGCAGATGTAATCCGAAGCCGACTTCAGTGATGTAAATCTTCAGCATATCCATAAATCCATTCCTATCCCACACTAAATTCCTCATTACTCTTCAGATTGGGGATACAAGAAAGCAGCTATATCAGTGTGACATGCAATCGGACTGATAATCCATCAATGTCACTAGTATTTGCATGATAAACATTATTACTTATTCATAGAACTAAGAGCATTGTGTGATCGAAGTATTGCTTTTCTTTATATATGCATTAAAGGTCTGAATCAAGGTTTAAATGCTGAATGTTTTTAACAAATACAGAATTAGATTGATTTTATCAGTGGCTGGATCCTTTTCATGGTCATATTACTTTGCTATGTGCATTAATTGCATGCTCAACTCTTTCTTTTTTTCTTCTTTCATGATTATTTGTTTTTAAGTGCTTTTTATATTTTAAAGGAACTGAATTTTTAGATGAATGTGAACATGTGGAGAGACATAGAAAGCTTTTCCCAGTCAATGTGGTAATAGGCAGAACAAAGAAATCTAAAAAAAAAACTAGTGACCTTTATTTTGCTGATCTCTCTCTCTCTCTCTCTCTCTCTCTCTCTCTCTCTCTCTCTCTCTCTCTCTCTCAGTATGGTCACATCTAATAAATCTGTACATCATTTATGAATTTGCAGAAGTTATTTCAAAAGAGTTTGGAATATGAGTTGTAGTGACTAGACTAGAAACTAAAACACCATTCAAAAATTGCTCGTCACCATAAGTACTGATTTATTTCAATAATTATTTCCACTAATAGTGTTAGTAGGCATGAATGCTATTCTTTCTCATAGGAATGCATGAGTGTTTAAATATAAATCATGCACAAAAAGGGGCGTGGCTACAGTATAAAGTGAACATTGATCTCTGTTATTTGTGTTTCATTAAGATGTTTCCCAGGGAACTAATTCCTTACATCTAATCACTGTAGCATTGAGGGTAAATCCTTTGTGTATTTGTAACTACAATTTAGCGGAAAAGTTTCGATAATCCTAAAATAATTTGAACCCAGAAATTTTTATGTAAAACCCCACAGCAACAGAAAAGCTTACCTGTATTTTCCACTTAGAAAGCAAGAAGCTTTTGTCATCAACAAACATATTGTATATTTAACTGACTGTATTGTGTTACAGCGAGTTAATTCTATGTGTATGTCTCTCTGTTAGACAGCGCAGACTGTGCTTCTGGTTGTGGCAGCATTCCTCTTCTGCTGGATGCCCCATCATATCATTGCCATGTGGGTGGAATTTGGAGACTTCCCTCTGAACGATTCCTCCTTCGCGTTCCGCATATTGTCACACTGCATGGCCTACGGAAACTCCTGCGTCAACCCCATTCTCTACGCCTTCCTCTCAGAGAACTTTCGGAAAGCCTGCCGACAGGTCTTCACCTGCCATCTCTTCTACTCGCCCCCACCTGTGAAGAAAATAGCACGGATTCGGATGGAGAATTTCTCCACCACACACTCCACAACCAACCTGTGAGAGAAGATTGACAAGCTCTGTGATGCTGAAAATGAGCCTCCTTGAAAATATTCTACTTCAAAATAGACCACAATCCGTATTCAGTTGAAGATTAATCCCTTCGCTGCTATTCAAACTAAAAAAACAGCGGTGCATGTAGGGCTTGCACAAATGCAGGCTGGAAATTCATCAGCACGAATAGCTTTAAAAAAAGAATGTTCTACAGTTACGTCTTCACAGGTAGTCTTGAGAGATGAAATCTGAAAGTGTCATCCTCAAGATAGGTTTTCATGTCCAGAACAGCCAAGAGAAGGCGAAACTCTGTTTTGTTATGTAACTGAAAAACATCCATGTTGTTAACTTCAGTGTTAAGTTTATATTTTTTTCCAGTGAAAAGTGATTTGTATATGCTAGTCTATGATATTTGTGTCATAATTTGACTTGTTTACATGGTTAAATGTGTTGTGTAACGTGCAGACTACAGTCATCATCAGGATAAAAGGAAAAGCAACATGAACATGGACTTTATCACAATCCCTAACATTCCTCACATCTCAGATCATGTCCACACACACATACTGATACATATAAAATTCCATATATATTTTGTAATTCTTAATAATAATCTTAATACTATATTAATAGTAATCTAAACAGCAGCTTATATGAGAGGAAAGAGAGATGTGTTATTTGTTTTTTTGTTTTTTTTTTATGATAGATCCATGATTTTTTAATGATCCATCTTTTTGAGTTTTTTTCTCAAATATAACTAAATTTATCTGTTAATTGAGAACACTTATCTGCTTTTTCAGTAAAACATATTACATCTAAACAATACATAAAGCCCGTGCAACTACTGTACAAAGAATATTTTGTGGTTTCTTTATTTGTGCTGTAGTAAGGTGCATCAAACCATGGGAAATGTTCGAAGTGTGCAAATTTCCATGTTCAGTTAACGTACATAATTTGTATCAAGCATCATCAGTCCTATGAAAGCATTGAATCACAGGTGCTATTTCACATTTTGTTCAAACTTATTTCAAGCAATGAAATTTATTTTCATTTTAATCTCTCACTATACCAACTTACTCATTTCGAAGATGTCATTATTTCCAATAAATATCTTATTTTGATATATAACTTCATATTTTAACATCATTACTCTTATTTTCTATCATTATTAAGACACACAAATAATCCACTTTATCAAGCTCTTGAAAGATGTTGCTTTGGTTTAGTAACTTATTATTATTATTATTATTATTATTATTATTATTATTATTATTATACTTTATTTTATGTTACCCCACAATATGGTCTGTTAAATGTGGTTAGTTTATTGAAATCTTATTTTGTAATGCTGTTTTAATGGTGTAGAAAAGTGTATCTGTAGCATTGTGGACATGACCTCGAACAAGCAGCCGTTTTCTGACCAAAACAAACTGATGTTATGTCTGTGAAGTTATGCTGTGTAGAATGTTTTGTATAAAATCGTATAGCAAACTGTTGCATCATTGTTTCATCATCTTTAAGCATTTGAACATCAGAGGTCAAAGTTTAGCTGTGAGACTTTCAGTGACTAGAGTGCTCGTATAAAGCAGATCCCTTCACTGAAAGCCTTTAGTATCCTGCCACTCAGCCAGCTTCTGGGTATTTCCTGCTTTGATGTGGAAAGGATACAAAGCAGGCCTGGCAGCAAAAAGACAGAAAATTGACAGAAAGCCGAGCTACACTTTGGGCCCCTTAAAAAAAATCATGAAAGGATAAAATGGTAGTCTGATAATTAGTAAAGAATGAAAGTACAATGCTTCTTTCTTTCTCAAAGGAAAAGCATATCTTGTTTTCTTGATCATGCTACTCCACAAAGCTGAATTCGTGCCGGTCTGGGAGGAAGTAAATCAGAGTTCATCCGAGTTTCTTTTGCTCTGAATCGATGTTTATGAAACTCTCTCTCTCTTCGTCATGCGCCGTCACTTTAAATATAAGCCTATACCATGGCAACCCTGCTGTTATTCTGTGATAATAAACAGTGGGTGGCAGACTGCATACTCATCTATCATCCCTCGCAATTCACTACAGTCATCATCTCAAACCAGAGCCGTTTATACAGAGCAGAGCAACAGCAGACTTTCGAGTCAACTATCTTAAAAAATATATACATATCTGGTTAAGACTTTTGTCAAGGATGAAATGTGGACGTGAAAGGAAGCTGCTCGTATTTTGGCTACTGGGCTGAAATCCTGAAACAGGACAAGTTCATGAGTTATTTCAAACATTTAAACATAAGGTTTAAATTTTATCTAATTGAAAAAAAAAGAAATATATTAATATTAAAACACAGTTTAACTATAGAAGCTATAACTATAGAATTTTAAGTATAAAAGCATGACCATTTTATTTTCCTGAACTGCTTTATCAGGGTCAGGATCGGGGTGGATCCAGAGCCCGGGAATACACCCTGTATGGCATTGGACAACACCGCACACACACGCATGCACACACCACACACACGCAGCCATTTTTGATAAATGAATCCAGTTCTTGCCAGATGTTGTTCAGGAAACTAAAGGGAGGCAGTAGTGGGGAAAATGGTTAATGGTCAGGCTCAAGTCACAGAGTCACTGTTTGGCCCTTAATCTCACTCTCTGCTTAAGAATTTGCTGTATCATCAATGACTATGTTCTGGCACTTACTAACAAGCAGGAATTTGTGAATAATAGAATTCCACTGTGCTGTATTGTATATGTGACAAATAAAAGCTTTTTTAATATGACACTAACCTGGGCTCAGGGGATCTGGGAGCTGTGAGACACTGTATTAACTTGTATAAAAAAATTATTATTTTTTTTTTTTGCAGAGCAGACAACCCCATATGTGTCTTTGTCAACATTCTGCACAAAATATTTTCTTACATTCTTCAAATGCCTTCTCTGTTGTTCCTTTTCCTTTCCAAGACACCCTGCAGGCCATCACCAGTCAACTGTGTATAAAGCATTTACATAATAAACGCAGCACACTAATGCAAATGAATCGGAAATTGCTGTGAAGGATTTTTGTATTGAAAGCTATGAATTGAAAAAAAATCAAGACACTTATATAAACTTCTCCTTAGAGCCTTTTAACAAGTTCACAATTAAATATTTCAAATATTTCCCAATTTCTCAATAAAAATCAATAAGCTGGCATGTAAAATTCAGAACCTCTCTCATTAATACAGATATTACAAATCAAAAAAGAGTGCAAAAGTTTGCACACCCTCAGGGCAAAAATTAAAGATACAGGAATTTGCTTTCTAGCCACAAGAAATTAATGTCAGAAAATGAATAAGGAATACAGTTAGATATATAAATAATTATGTAAATCAAAAACAGATTTAGAGTCCTAGAGTGTTATAAAGAACTCCATTTTAAGTTATTTTTGTGGACTTTTTGCAGACTTTAGGTTGTTACGTTTGTTACAAGATGGACTGACATTTCATTTATAACATCCTGGAATAAATATTTATTGTAAAGCATGACAAGTACATTCTTCTTTTACCAGAACAATTATGGGGGATGCAAACTTTTGCATTCAACTCTATATCAAGTATTCCTGAACATATTATACGAGTACTGTATTGTAAAAACAGAAGTGAAAATGAGTAAATGTGTAATATCATTTGTTCTCCAGTGATAATGTTTTGCTTGGTTTCTGAATGTCCGTCTCCATTCCTGGTAAACACATTCTCCTCCTGGCTGCTGTCTCAATGCTCTGCACCAGCTCTACATCCCATGGATGGGTGACAAAACTCAGGACATGTCCTCCACCTGAGGCTCCTGCCCTGCCTACACGGCCTGCACGGTGAATGTAGTCTGTATGGGATTCTGGGAAATCATAGTTAACCACCAACCCCACTCTTTGCGTGTCAAGTCCTCGGGAGGCGATATCAGTACAAAGCAAAACATCAACATGGCCTTTTTGGAAGTTCTGAAAAATTCCTTCCCTCATCGAGGCAGGCATTTCTCCCTGAAGACGAGCGTGATGAAGACCCATCTCTTCCAGCGTGTAACCAAGCCAGTTGACGGTGGCAGCCGAATTGCAGAACACCAAAACGCCTTTCCGATCTGCCTCCTTCAAAGCTTGGTGAAGCTCCAGAACCTTTTCAGAGCCTCTTACTTTCACAAAGGTCTGCCTGACATGCGGCATCAGGTAATGCAACATCCGGCTCTTAACCGTTACCAAGCTGCCCAGATCGGTCACTTTATCCAGGAGCTCGCCGACCCCTCCAGGGAAAGTGGCACCTACTACCACCAGCTGTGCTTTTCGTGCGGGTCCGGTTAGCTCGGAGAGATTCGCAGCAACCTGGGTGTGTCGGAGGACCTTCTCAAGCATGTCTACGAAACTGGGGTCAAACATTGTATCAGCTTCATCTACTACAATAAAACGAAGTTCACTCAGATCCACAAAGCGTCTCCATATTGCCTTCAACAACGAGCCAGGCGTAGCAACCAGAAGATCAGGCGGACCATAGCTGAAAGCTGCTTTGATGCTTCCGACTCCTCTTCCTCCACCTACAACTTTAACCTTTAGCCCAAACGGTCGGCTCACGGCACGTGCAACCGAGGTCACCTGCTCGGCCAGCTCTCTCGATGGCACAAGGACCAGCGCTTGTGTCTTCTGCTCTGACTCCAGCTCTATCGGTCTCATCTCTGTATGTAATTTATGGACAATGGGCAGGAGGTAGGCCAACGTTTTTCCGCTGCCCGTCTCAGCAGCACACAGGACGTTGTGACCCCGAAGCAGTTTTGGAATGGTCTGTAACTGCACAATCGTAGGATGCGTGATATTGTGACTCTGCAGTGTCTCGACGAGCTCTGACGAAAGATGGAGGTGGCTGAATGTTTTTCTCTGATTCTGTCCATCCTGGTTCTTCTCTTCCATAGACTCCGGGAGGAAAGGTGGCGCACTCTGGGTGCTGTTGATGGTAAAGTAGTCTCCAAATGATTTGTTATTCTTCCATCCCTTTGACGTGAGTACTGGTTCTTCAAACTTGCCCAGAGTGTAACTGACAGACTGATTCAATAGTTGGTTCTTGCTTTCGATCAGTAGTCTACCAGCTTTTACTGTGGCTACTTTATCGAGGTTTTTGCGTTTCACCTGCTTCACACTGTCTATGCGGTCTTGTATGCGCCTCGGGACGCGGATTATCACCGGTTCAGACGTCGCTGTGGATGTTTGGCGTCCAACAACATTATAAAATAACTCTTGTACACAACCTGCACCACGGATACAACAGGAAAGCGAATTAGTTTGGCTTAAAAGCTGTCTGGAAGCGAGCAAGCCAAAGCACCCAACCTTCACGCCGTGCATTCTGACAGGTGCTTTACATTAGGAGAGCTAACTCTTCTAGCTAATGCTAATAAATATTAGCGGTCACAAAACACCAGAATTATTCAGCCTTTACTTTTCCGCTCAACGTTCTCACATGTATCTCTGACTAAATCCCAAATTGCCTCCTAGTGCCCTAGAATCTGTCCTTATCAGCCTTTACGTTATGACCCGTGTAGTGTCCTTGTACAGGGAAGAAGAAGACATTTAGGAGTTAACCGTTATCCGTGTGTCGCGTCGCTGTTTTATGACGTAAAACGTTCCTATTGGAAGTCACACCAAGGCAAAAATAATAGATCCAACTATACCAATTTTCTATATAGAAATATGTAGGCAACATTAATAGTTAAAAAGTACTAAATAAATAAATAATACACAGTCTATTACTAAATTAATGCATAAAAAATGTAATAATAAATAAATAAATAAATAAATAAATAAAAAGAATACACAGTTTATTACTAAATTAATGCATATATAATTTAATAAATAAATAAAAAGAATACACAGTCTATTACTAAATTAATGCATATATAATTTAATAAATAAATAAATGCCTAATTAAATCTCTATTTAATGCAGTAATGTAAAGTCTGTCTCTGAGAGCATTTTTTCTTGTTGTTTTTTTTTAATAAAGGCAGAATGATTTATAATATCCTCACATTAAGCCCAACAACATAATAATAATAATAATCATGCCATGAATCACATATCTAATGGTGCAGTCAGAGCCTGACATTCAGAATCACATTCAGAAACGGATTCATGTTATTGTAAAAAAAAAAAAAAAACATTGGCAAGGAAAAACACCCTTGAATGGTAAAGGAAGAAACTTTAAGAGGAACCATACTCAAAAGGGAACCTCATCCTCATATGGGTGACTCTGGAGGGTGTGATTATAAATATACAGTCTGATAAATGTTGTATTGATTAGGAGATTTTTGTCCTCGAAGACCACATGTTGGTGAAGGTCCAAAATTTTCTTGGCACGGAAGACAATCAGATCTGGTACAATTTCTGGATGCCCCGGGATGGGAAATAAGAGAGAAGCAGTGTTACAAGCTTGATAATTATCTGTCTGCTAATAATCTTTATTTACAGTTAGACATTCAAACCATCTCATTCTACCAATACAGCTGCTTAATTTACTGATCTGATTAGGAAGGGTTTAAAAGGAAATAAAAGGCAATTGTAGGGGTTTGGGGGGTGTTGAGTGTTCAATTCCTGCTTTCTCCTGGTACTCCAGTTTCTTCCCCCAGTCCAAATACTTTTTGACATTTATTGACATGTGTGTGTCTGTGTCTATGCAGTTGTGCCTTGTGATGGACGGCCCCAACTCTTCTGATATATATTCCAGGCTCCCTGCAACCCTGCAGGCTAAGCACAACAGAAGATGAATAGAAGAATTTTTGTGGCATAGATTTTCTTTTTTGCCAGTTTTCCCAATTATACCCTAGCTACCACCTGGGCACAGTAAAGACTATCATATACCTTAACTAATATTGCTTATGCTGCATCACAGTGCATCACATCACACTTAGAGGTTCACCCTTCCATATCCTCTATTTCTGTTTACATACAACCAATGAATGTTTATTGTCTCTGTGATTGACAGTGGATAGAGTCTGCCATCTCTTCCACTTCGAGTCCACAGCCATTTCTTTCTCTTTTTTATGAATGGAATAAAATATAAATGAAAAATAGAAAACAGCAGGTAAAGATTAGAAATACTTTCTGTCTAGAGTGTCCCCAAGGCCTTATTTTAGGTCCAAGTTGTTTGTTTTTAAACAAAACTATTCTTCCATTGAGACGGAAGTATTGTTGAATATATCTTGGGTGCAGAAATTGTGAATGTCAGCAAGTGGATCAGACAGACGTGCTCCGGTAATGAAAAACTGGAGGAAACTGAGGCTCACGAATGAACCTGTGACTCTGGTGCTGTGAGACAACAACATTATGCTCTGCACCACCGTGCTCCCAATTCCATTTACCGAATGAATGAAACAACAAGACTGTTGATGTTCTTCCGCTCGTCTGTGTTACCTGGCAAATATGCTAACGCTGACAAATGATGCAGTTGAAGTCTTTGCAGTGCCAGTAATTGCAATATTCTCCTCAGAGACTTAGCTCTTCTTTTGCAGACACTAGGGAAATGTCTTTTTAAACAAAAGGCACTGGGTTATGGTATCTCAGATGTCCCATTAAATAAAATGTGCATTTGTCTGAACAGTGAGAAAGACTATACTGGTGTAAAGAGAATCTAGAATGCATATGATATGTACAATAATAACATCTATCTAATAGGATGATAACAAACCCTGCACTGATCTTAACATAGTATAACAGCCCTCTTTCCTCGTTCACGTCTCATATATTCTACCGTCTGGTCATTACAGCAAGCAACAAGGCAGTGCGAGTGAACCACATGGTCCAAAGATAATACCACACTGACTAAACCCACTTCACCATTTATTCTCCAGTAATTAGGTGCTACTTCAGATTTCCCAGAAACGTTGGACTGAAAATGTTAGCCTGATTTGAATCAAAATCCCAGCATGAGAGCTCAAAGACTCTCACATTGAAGAAAGAAACAGCTTGCTGTGCACATACAAGAAATGATGAAAGTTTGTCCTCAGACGAGCAAGAGGTTTTAGTTGGTTAGGGAAATAGCCTATAATTCACTCATTTTCAAGTGAATTAGACCAAGTGCAGACCAAGCTTGCACATTTCTACCTGCAATTTCTTTTATTCTGAATGTCAGAAAATGACATACTGTATACCAGGTTTGGAGTCTGATGTGATGACACATTGATGTTTTTTTGTTGTTGTTTGTGTTATTTTCAGCAGCATCCTAATAATTTCCCAGAAATTTGAAATCTGATTAAATCTGATTTAAAAAAAATGAGGAAATTGGTAAGGAAGGGCTGTAGAAAATTTTTATAAATCTGCTGTCAAATAAAATTTTCTGAATTCTTATTATTATCTTATTTTATTTTATTTTATTTTTTGTTGTATTCATATTAACAGAGTGTCTGAGCTTGACATATGCAGCCTGTATAAAATGTTCTTTCTACATTTTTATTAGTATGCAAGCCTCTGTAGAAACTTGAACTGCAGAACACCTTGAATGGAAGCCTCATTCTGCTCCGCTGTAGCACAGAATGGTATATGTGACCGTTCTTACAGACTGTGATCACACTGCACAACTATTCATCATTGTCTCTGGACATTATTGTGCGCTTGAGCCTATTCCTAGATTAAACTCTTTAGACTTTATTCCGGCGAGTTTTTGCAGTGGGTTGCATTTTGCTTACTGCACTGATGCTATTCATCATATTACAAATGTACAGCTGTACAGCTTGTGAGTGCTGAGTTGATCACAGCTATGCTGTTGCACTTCCAGGATTTTCTACCCCCTGTTTTGCACCATCTTCATCTTCCCTGGGATTAATTCCATAGCATTGCACTATACTCTTTTACAGTTTTAAAGTTCTTTTACTCAGAAGACTTGTGTATATAAGTTTACACACTTTATATCCAATATTATATTTTACAATTGTGTACTGAATATGGTTATGTTTATTTTTCTTTATATTCTGAATGCTCTGACTTTTCTTTACAGAGCAAAATCAGACCCATACGCAGGGATAGTAACAAACAAGGGTTTTATTAAATACACAGAGAACAGAAACACAGAACAGATTGAAAATGGAAGCCACGCAACAAAAGGCGGCAACAATGATGACGTATAATGAAGTATAACAATGACGTATAAATATACTGTAGGTGAAATAATCAGGAACATGGGGAACAGGTGGATCAACACATTAGACACAATATAAACAAAAACACATATCAAGAATTAACAAAATCCCTGTCGACAAACCCCACCCAGTTGTTCTAACTGGGAATCATCCAGGCATCTTGACAGATATATACAGCAGCCTACAGACACGGCCACTACAAACTACAGTACAATCCCCAGTTATCTTTAGAAATATCTTTTTCTGAAGTGTTTGACCCTTGAGTTGAGTAAATCTTATTTGATATTGTGATTCATTTTAATCATCAGCTGGAATTAGGTAGGTTTAGATAGTAGAAAAATGACAAGGTTTCAGATCACATGGACTAAAAAGCTAACGGTCTGTGTGATGGATCAGCATCAGATTTATACCCTTTTAACAATGGAGCTAAATGTTTTAGAAATATAAACATGAATTTTTTTATAAGGTTATTCAGCAAGCAATAGAGAAAAAAAAAGTGGCTATGGAATTTGTTGAAACTCTGGATATTGAGATGGAATCTTTCTCTGTGCCTTTATATAGGATATTATGTAATAGCAACATGGCGGTACAAGCGTAAGCCTTGAAGTGTGTATTGATTGAAGTCAAGGACTAAATTGTGTGGAAAAAGGATGGCTAAATTGCTTTCCCATCACTGCTACAAAGTAGTTTAAGGAATGAAAATAAATTCAAATTTAAAATCTGTAAATGAGTACTACTTTGCGACTGACAACATACTGTAGTCATCCTTAAATGTTGTACAGGACATAAGTTCATACGAAAAATGCTACAGGTTATTCATGTCATTTTTTCACTCTGTGTAGCTGGCTAGCTGGTTATCTTTGCCATACCTCTGAACAACTAATTTTTGGATCAAGATCAGTTTCATTCAGTGTGTCACTCTACAGTAGATATGAGCTGTGCAGCAAAGATTACTACATTACATGGATTTAGTTCAACAAGCTAAATTAAACTATAAAAACTTTAAAATGAAACACAAAATGGATATAGTGCCTTTGTAAGCTGAAGCATTACAATTTCCTTTCAGTGGAGCTAAGAGACTTAACATGTTCCAGCATGACAATGCCCATGTGCACAAAGAAACGTAATTTGAAAACGTAGTTTGTAGAGGAAGAACTCGAGAACCCTGATTCTGACTCAACCCTACTAAACACTGATTTCACTGATTTCATCTTGTAGCTAAATGAACACTAATCCCTACAGTCATTCTCCAAAATCTAGCAAAACGTTTTTCCACTGTGGGTGTGGGTTAAGTGTCCGCATACTTTTGACCATATAGGGTATATGGTCAACCATATAGGTTGACAATGTTCTCCTGTAGTTCTTCACACACTGTAACTTCTTTACTTGGATGTATTGCCTAATGAGCTACAGAATGTGTGTTGAAACCTAAGAAATTCTATAAAATCTTAAAATTCTTTACCAAACTCTCCAAACGAATAAATATTTAATTGTTCATTTTATTTTATTTTATTTTATTTTATTTTATTTTATTTTATTTTATTTTATTTTATTTATTTATTTGTTTATTTATTTATTTGGTTGTTTGTTTGTTTGTTTGTTTGGTTGGTTGGTTGGTTGGTTGGTTGGTTGGTTGGTTGGTTGGTTATTTATTTATTTATTTATTTATTCATTCATTCATTCATTCATTTATGGCGGGGGGCTTTTTCTATGAAATATCTGTGCTTCACTTTACAGAGAATGTATCGTTTTTTTTACTGCATAATGCAGAGCCCCTGAATGAGAGACTGTACATCATACAGCCTTTAGTTATACATTTATACATGACACAAGGTAATGGTAATAGAATAGGATGTTTTTTTTTTTCTTTCTTTTAGTGAAAATACAATGGAGGATTCAAACTGAAGGTCAGAGACGCTGAACACAGATAAATGCTTTACACTTTAAAAAAGTTTCAAAAGCAGATATTTTCATCTAGTCTGTGATTAATATTAGTAGTTGAAAAATATCAGAGTGAGCTGAAATTTTATAAAAGGAGAAAATATCTTTTTAGCAATACACAAGGAGAGATTTGGAAAGTGGTTTATTTATTAATTCATTCATTCATTCACTGTATTCATTCATCTTCATTAAACAGTTTTCTCACGTCACACCTGGATATATACAGTAGTCTTTCTATAGCCCCAAAAACCCTGTGCAAGAGGTGAGAATACAGCCTGGATAAGATATCAGTGCATCATAGGGCACGATGCACACTAGGGTGCCGGTGTAACACGTTATTGAAAGACTTTATAATGAACAGCCTGCTTTCTTCACAAAAATGTTTATTTTACACGAAAATTGTACATCATCGTCTCATTGGCATGACGATTCAAGCCACTCGAGTTGTGTACAGTGCACAGTGGTGTACATGGAAAGCATTAAAATTGGATACAAACAGCAGGCTGGAGTTGAGCTTTGGAAATGTTTAAAATATTTCAAATTAAGTGAACATGAATCAAGCGTTTGAGAAAAACATTTTAATGGCAATATCATTGAGTGAGAGGTGAAATATCAGACCTCCTCTATCTACTCCAATATCCAAGTAATTACACTTAAAAACTTTTGCCTAATCTATCTGGCGCTAGTAAATGTAGATTAGCAATGGATAAGCTGATTAAAAATCAGATTTATTAAACTGTGCCAGTTTGTCAATTCTAAAATATACAGTACTATTTTTCTGACAAAGGAACTGGCTTTCAGTTCGGGATTCAGTTGTGACTACTGTCGTGGACTTGGTTATGAACCTATTAGTCAGGCTTTTTGTTAAATAGCCTTTCTCTTAGTAAAAGTTAGACAGGTGTTTGGGGGAAAGTTAGGGTGTTTTTGGGAGGTGATTTGGGGTTAATGGGCAAGATGCCTTAGATCCCAGGGTGCCCTCATACCTGTATTACCTTCTGACAATGACTTTTATATCTGCCATCATACCTGGTCCATCTGTAATCCTGCTTCCACTATGTACAACCTTTCAAACTAGGACAAGAAGATACCTAATCATATATTCTCTCTCTCTCTCTCTCTCTCTCTCTCTCTCTCTCTCTCTCTCTCTCTCTCTCTCTCTCTCTCTCTCTCTCTCTCTCTCTCTCTCTCTCTCTCTCTCTCTCTCTCTCTCTCTCTCTGCTGACTGACTGACTTGAGTAATGGTGCCTGACCCTGACTCCCTCTTTCTTCCAGACATACTAGTTTCACCCTAATGCTCTGACTACATCTGAGACTCCATCACTGTTGCTGTTGCTGCTGCACCACATGGATAGACTAAGACTGCTGTGAGGTCCCTGTGGGTGGTCTCACATGGATACACTAAAATGACTGTGGTACTTGGATTCCATAATGAACCTCTATTTCTTACCATTTTCAGCTTTTTGCAAAACATGGCTTTTTGTATTTGAATCAATTTGATTTATTTATGGACAACTAAGAGCATGCCAATATCTGCAAAGCTAACAACTGTAAATACGTTAAGAGAGCCTTACTGTAAATATTCAAGTCACCTACACTACCTACTGCGCCACCAGATCGCCCTAGGCAATATGCAATCAAGCATATAGAGTATCTGAGCAGCTGAGAGTCAATGGCCTTGCTCAGGGGACAATGAACAGTGGCTCTCTGGCTGTCTGCATATCTGAATTCACAGCCTTGCAGACACTTGGTTTTAGTTTGATTATATTTTACAGACATTTGTTATAATAATTTTCTTTGCCTCATGATTAGTCATTATGCACAGTGATTAGTGAACCTGCTGCTAGGTTTTAAATTTACTGTCAAACAATTTACCAGTAATTGTCAAGATACTATTAAAATACTGTCAAAAAATCACCTTTCTTTCAGTGATTTTATTTTAACTGCTGTGACTTAAGAGGATGACTGCTGTGACACTGTGGATGACACAAATCAGAGAAGATCATACTTATTTGCCTGTCTTAAATTTCACCAGAAACAAAAGCATGACAAAAGCATAAAGTAATCTGTCCAAGTGTGAAGAGACTGTTTGACTTGACAAGGTCTCACACACACACACACACACACACACACACACACACACACACACACACACACACACACACACACACACACACACACACATACACACTATACACAATAGTACTGTATATTTTAGAATTGACCCACTGGCACAGTTTAGTAAATCCGATTTTTAATCTGCTTATCCATTGCTAATCTACATCGGTACTGCTTTTTCCCGCAGGCCATCCGGAACATAAACCAGGAGACACCCAGGATCTAACACTGGACCTCTCTCTCCATCCCCCACTGTTCTATGCACACACACACACACACACACACACACACACACACACACACACACACACACACACACACACACACACACACACACACACACACACACACACACACACACACACACACACACACACACACACACACACACATCTTTTTTTGCACGGACACTTTAATTCTTGACCGTCACTATTACTTTAACTCTGGACTTGCACAACACACAGTTACACTCCATGCACTATTTACACTCCACACTTCACCTGGACATTCTAAGGACACTTAAACTCTGGACTTGCACAGCACAGTGCCACTTTATACACTATTTACACATTATACTGCACCTGGACACTTTAAGGACAATCTTTAAAAACCTTATTCTTATACCGGACAGTTGCATAAAGTATTTCACTGCGTATCATACCCTGTATGTATGTGTATGAGACAAAAAAAAATTGTTTTGATTGGATTTGATTTGACACACACACTCCTTTGCTGTGTAAGATTTTTCCAAAACCCAGTTATGCAAATGTATGAAAAGCTGTAATAGACTTACAATAAATAAAATGAACTCAAGCTTTATCACGATAATCTCAAGCTTTTGACACTCTTGTGGTATTTGTGTGTGTACGTGTGTAAGTGTGTGCTTGTGACCTCAGTGAATGTCAACAGTTATTATCTGTCTCCTTTACTTTACAGCAATCACTCCACAGCAGATGTGGAAGCTTGTGCCGCTTCAATTCGAGGGTTCCTCAATAGCGCTGAATACACTGCATACATAATCAGCCTCTTATTTCTGAACAGGTTCATGGTTTCTGAGTGACTTGTTTATAAACTGCTGCAGATGCACTGGGACTCCTGGGTGTATGCTTAGTCCTTCTCTTTTCTTCTCTTCTCTTTGCATTTCATTGGCTTTTTACTGCCATGCATGCGTGGAATGAATAGCAAACTTCCAATAATGACAGTTTGTGCAGCAGTGTGGAACGAATCCTAGAGAAAAAAAACAAAATGTGATTTTATTATTATTTTAGTATTTTCCCCTAGATGGCAAAGAGATCAAGGGAAAATAAAAGAGAAATGTCTGCTTACATCTTCTTAGACACAAGATCCCAGACCTCACAAACACCTCCATCTGTGTCCTGTTGTCTAGAGCTTCACAAGCTTAATGTAAGTTCATCTCAGTGACGCTACTGTCTCCAGCGAGCTGTGGGAATCTTACATAAGAGAGCTGGCTGGTGTCTGGAAATTGAGCAAACTGTCGATAAAAAACAGGAAAATAAAAAATCTACATACGAATAGACTACCTAGTTTACTACGTACATGTATACATATTTATATTTGGAATGATGTGTAGGTTTTTTTATATTTGCAGAGAGAAGTACAGCACATTTATAACATGCTATAGTAACTGGGAAAAAAGTTATCTTTTTATACACTAACATAGAGAAGTACACCAGAAACCATCACTGTTATATTTTAGTTAAATGTTTTAGCTCAGGTTGTTAAAAAAGAATTGTTGCAAATTTTTCCGGATGATGATCAAAACACTGCGGTTTGACCTTACAGAAGAGTGTGTATATATATATATACATATATATATATCATTCATTCATTCATTCATTTTCTACCGCTTTATCCGAACTTCTCGGGTCACGGGGAGCCTGTGCCTATCTCAGGCGTCATCGGGCATCAAGGCAGGATACACCCTGGACGGAGTGCCAACCCATCGCAGTATATATATATATATATATATATATATATATATATATATATATATATATATATATATATATATATATATATACACAAAGGACAGATATTTACGCATCAGAAGTAAAAATTCCAATAATCTGAAATAAATCATGTATTAAATAATGAAACTGAAAACATTTAAAACTTGGAATTTGAAAATAATATAAATAAAAAATAGAAATTAGAATGAAAATTATTTTCACACTATTTCCTGTGCCTTAAAATGTTTAAGATGCTATATGTAGATGTTTTCAGTTGTGCTTCAATCAAATATTAGTTTTACTTTGCAGGACTCTGAGCAAAACTTATATTACAATCATAATGTTACTAACCTGTGAACAATATGCAGAATCTCTTACACATCAAATTACACATAAGTTTCAGAATCAAAAGATTTGTTTGTTAAATTAGTGATGAAGGGTGACCATTTCTTCTGTTATTTTAGTATTAAATTATTTATTTATTTATTTATTTTGTCTTTTTGAGAAAAATCATGTCTCCTTTTCTATTTGTCAATCATAAGAGGTTTCACAAATATTTATTATGTTTATAAAGTTGGTACCTGAATTAAGTATTAATAAAAATTAATATTGATATTGGATACTGTGATAGTGTGTAATAATCTTTAATAGTGATTGCTGCTATTAAATCTCTTGAAAAAAAATAGAGCAAAGACATTCCGTAGGTGTTCTCTTCAAATAGAAATGTCTATGAGGCAGATAATAGAAAGCTCTGCTTTCACCCATATCTCCTTTTTCCTCATATTTTTTGGCAGGTCTGCTAAAAAAAACACATTTTGATGCGTTTTGTCCTTTTTCAGCTGCTGGCAAAATATTTTTATCCATTACGGTATGTCTGAGTAACTGGAGAGTGACACATTTTGTTGGTTAGACTCAGTGCACTGATACACTGAACTGGAGAGAAAATAATGGCTATGGAGTACAAAATGTGCTGACCTTTTCCTACAAAGTCTTCCGAACATCAGACAAATGACATTCTAATGAGAGATTTACTCCAAATATACTCTTTGTCATGTAAAATAAAGTGTGATGTACAAAGCTGAACAAAAACAGGATTTTTAAATGGTTTTTAAATTGCTCATGAATGGCTAATTCTGATTACAGCAGATATATGTTTGTAAATACAATAAACACACCATTTAGCCTAATTACAGTTTTTTGCATTGTTTAAGCAAGATTTTCAAAAAAGGGCACGTGTTTTCAAAACACTACACACAATTAGCACAACCACACACACAATTAGCAAAACACTACAGATCCCTTGCATAATTAAACAGTCTTGTAAAAACTATACACTTCTGTTTAAAAACCACACTTTGTTACCATATGAAACACACACGTTTCCCATTACTATACTCTGTTTGCACGAGTTACACTCTGCTGTGATAAACCTAAAACACTTTTAGCACTTCTACTTCTCTATGATTAGAGTAGGTGACCATCAATAAAGTCCAAATATAATATAAATTCAACAAACACTACACAAGACCAATGTTGCAGACTCATTTATTTGTCAACACGCCCAATATGTTCACATGGAGATTCATAATACTGTAACAAAATGTCACTTCATGTATTGTACTGTAAGTTTACTGTAAAAAAAAAAAAAAAAACTAGACATGGCCAGAGAATTTCATCAACATCGCAGGCAATGTTGTCATTAGCAAGACACCTTGGAAAGAAACATCTTGAATGACGAATCCATCCATATGCTACCTCCATCTGGTCACAGGCCTCCTCCATGGCTTGGATGAGGGGTACCTCAGCCTGGAGACGGAGATCATATACCTTCCACCGCCATGCCGAGAAAAACTCTTCTATAGGGTTGAGGAATGGAGAGTATGGTGGAAGATATAGGATGGTGAAATGTGGATGTTGCTGAAACCGGTTCTGAACCGAAGCAGAGAGGTGGAAAGACACATTGTCCCAAACAACAATGTATTGCATACTGTATGATTGATTTGATTTGCTGCTGTTATGTTGTTCAATTGGTCCAAGAATGTAAGTATGAATGCTGTGTTGTTAGGGCCCATATGGGCATGGCGGTCATTTTAACATGCCGACACCTCAAATGTGTGTGTGTGTGTGTGTGTGTGTGTGTGTGTGTGTGTGTGTGTGTGTGTGTGTGTGTGTGTGTGTGTGTGTGTTTGTGTTTGTGTGTGTGTGTTTGTGTGTGTCCGTCCATCCGTCCGTCCGTCCGTCCGTCCGTCCGTCCGTCCTGGGATGATCACTGGATCCACTCGACTGCAACCCTCACCAAAGCAATGAATGTATTATGGATGTAAATAATAATTTTCACATTATTATAGAACAGATAATTGGTGCAGATACACAAAGGAGGAACACTATACAGTACAAAGCTTACAAACCTGAAATTCTTAGAAAGAACAAACGCAGGCTATGAATTGTAGTGAAATTAGATTATTCAGAAAGAAAGAAAAGAAGGATTCATACGTCCACATGAATGCTGATTTTGACTCACCAGCATGTTAGTGCCTCATAAAATACAGCCAGCTAGTCAAGAATAAAAAGCCAGACTGTTTATAATGTCCTGATGGCTGCACTTCCAGCTTAAACAATCAGTCTTCAACAATCTCAATCTCTTCAAACACCAAGCAAAAAAAAACATCTGTAGTTGTAATATGACCCTGTTACTTATATATTGTACCTTGAGGTAAAACAGTAAAAAGCCTTGTGAAGGCATCCTTGGCAAAATCGGCTTTGCTAAACATGAAAACATTTTGAGTTTATTATGCTCTTTTTGCCCACATGCACCAAAACCAGAAAAGCAAGTCGTAGAAAACTTGTCTGCTTTCTTAAAATGATCAAAAGCAGTAAGCCTTCACAACAAAGCGATCTGAAAATAAAGAAAGGCAGTGTGAGAGCTAAGGCGATGCTGTAGTGCCTTTGAACCAATGCTGTTTCCCTGTAAGCCAATGAGATCCAATACGCTGTAATAAGTCTGTATGAGCTAATGTCAGGAGTCACTATTTGATGGACACAACTTTTAGTGTTATCAATTCTACAGAGATGTACTTTCATTTACACTGTGTGTGTGTGTGTGTGTGTGTGTGTGTGTGTGTGTGTGTGTGTGTGTGTGTGTGTGTGTGTGTGTGTGTGTGTGTGTGTGTGTGTGTGTGTGTTTCTCAGCGATCATGCCTGTTGGATTACTGCATAAATCCGTTGTTATAAAATCTAGGTATGAAAAAAAAAAGATTTGCCAGATCTCTTCATCAGCCACCCCTACACACTCACTGACACTCAGTCTCTTGCAAACTGAGTGTGTGAATGTCTTCTGCTTTGTTGCAGGTTATTGGCAAGTTCTCCTTTATTTCTGATCCTGACACATGATAGGCACAGAAGTAAGGATGTGCTTGTCAGAGCACAGCATGGTTGTGTTCTTTTTGGTTAAAAGGCAAACTTCTCTATCAGCAGCTCAGTCAGGTGTTATTCAGCCAGCTGTAATTCAAATCCCGTTATTAATGCATTCGTTCTAATAAGTTATTGTTACTATACAGTAGTAACAACTTCACAGAGACGTGTATATAATTTAAGGCTAATAATGACAATATTAAAAATCTGTTATTTAACAGATAAAGCTTTCTTTAGGAAAATGTTTAACGAGCTTGGTAGCAATGAGTTTGTCCAGCACAGTCTTCATCAGAAAACATTTGTATTCTTTTTAGTTTTACTCTTTTATTCTGATAAGTTTCTTATTAACATCAAGAGAGAAAACAACCGAGAAGCTGGTGTGCAAATAACTGTTTATAGCTGTTCTAACATTACTGATAACAAATCTTAACACAGTGATTTTTGACAGATTTTTAAGACAGAAATACTACTTATAGGTCCAAAAATCAGTACACAGAAACTCTCACAATTCAACTTCCATTTAGAGGGATGTACTGTTACTATTAGCTCAACAGTGAAAGACCTGGGTGTTATATTAGACAGCAACTTGTCTTTTGAAATCACTCATACCACAAAAACAGCCTTCTTCCACCTTAGAAACATTGCCAAGTTGAGAAACATCCTTACTGTATCTGATGCTGAGAAGCTAGTTCATGCATTCATGACCTCTAGACTGGACTATTGTAATGCATTACTAGGTGGTTGTCCTGCATCTCTAATAAACAGGTTACAGTTAGTCCAAAATGCAGCTGCCAGAGTTCTCACTAGGACAAGAAAGTATGATCATATAACCCCAATTTTATCATCTCTACACTGGCTACCTGTTGAGCTTAGAATTGATTACAAACTGCTGCTACTTACGTACAAGGCTCTTAATGGTTTAGCTCCCATGTACTGTATCTAACTAGTCTTCTAACACGTTACAATCCTTCACGCTTTCTGAGATCACAAAACTCAGGACTTCTGGTAGTTCCCAGAATATCTAAGTCTACTAAAGGCGGTAGAGCGTTTTCTTATTTAGCTCTCAAACTTTGGAATAGTCTTCCTGATAGTGTTCGGGGCTCAGACACACTTTCCCAGTTCAAAAGCAGATTAAAAAACTCACCTCTTTAGTCAGGCGTACATACACACACATAATACATCCCATAAAATTATGCACCATTACATCAGACTTGCACATTTTTATGAACAGCAGATATGTTAATCCCTCTACACTGCTTTTCTCTTTCACACCCATCCCGAGGCATCTACATTGTACCAGCTCCGATCGTCTTCCGTGCGATGAAGATATTGGACCTCCACTGAGATGAGGCTGACTCTGAGAATCCTGAGACATCTACATATCTACCAGCTCCAGTTGGACTCTATGATACCAAGAGGAGATCTGAACTCCATGTGACCTTTACACCAATTCAACATTTGTTTGACTGTATATTTGTAATCACACCCTCTAGTGTCACCCATATGAGGATGGGTTCCCCTTTGAGTCCGGTTCCTCTCAAGGTTTCTTCCTTACCAATTTAAGGGAGTTTTTCCTTGCCACCTCAGACTTGCTCACTGGGGATAAATACATATACATACATACATACATACATACATACATACATACATACATACATACATACATACATACATACATACATACATACATACATACATACATACACACTGAACTATATATTGTATATCTTGAATTTTTACTATATTAATTCTCTATATTTCTCTTTATGTTTACCTTCTGTTCTATGTTTATGTTCTGTAAAGCTGCTTTGAGACAAAGCCCATAGTAAAAAGCACTATACAAATAAACTTGAATTGAATTGAATTGAATTTTTCACGATTTTGCAATTACTGGCAACAAAATAAAGCAAACTCAGCAAAATGTTGGGCCAGGACCCATTGTGAGACATCAACACAACATGCATTCAGCCAAAGTTTTCTTTAAATCGTGTGATTCATATGAGTATGACTGTCACAGAAATTATGTATGTATCATCACTGATACAGTAGGAGCACGAAAGAAGAATCTTGTGCTTGCCATTTTGCCAATTAAAAATGTTTTCTCCAAAGAAAAGCACAAAAATACTCCATCTCTGTAAAACATGAGAGCCCCATTTGGTTAAGTACACATAGTGCTTACATTTAAACGCAACTGTCATGACAATATTTATAAGTTTCTATTTATTTGTATGATATTTATACTGTCTTGACTACTTGTAAACTTAGCACATCTTCAAGTTGAGTTGATATTACAGTATGTTTTTCATCAGAACCTAGAAAACTTTGTTTTAAAGTCTTTTATTACATCCTCACATATGCCTACAGTATCTAATGCAATTGGCTGGCTGTGTCTTCATAACATTTACTGTGTATGTCACACAAATTTGTCTGTCTGTCAAGGTCATACAGCCAAACCTGCACTGGTCACTCAGCCTCTTGCTGTACGACACTAATGAGGGTTCATGCATGGGTTTGAGCTTGTTAGGTCAAATGTAACTGCTGAACTGAACTCGTTAATCCAAAAGCATCAATTTCTTCCAATTTTGCTCCTGCATTTCCTCCTACAGGGTCACATAGAAGTCATTCTTCTTGGGGCTATATTAATTGAACACCACATTCAAATGTTGGCACTTGTTTTTTGGTTCAAATTGTGAATCTTCTTAATTAGACCTTCATTAACCATGTTATCCAATAATCCAGTTAGCTTTATATATGGTTAAGTTTAAAATTAATTTCTAAACTGGACATAGACTGGGCATAGGCAAAACAAATCTGGACAGTTCAGCAGCATACAGTACACTATGTGGTCTTCTATTGTTGTAGCCCCTTCATGTCAATGTGTGATCAATTGAAACCTTTTACATAATAAGATGCAGCTCATCATAGTTGTAAAGACTTGTTATTTATGTTTCCATTGCACTCCTGTCAGCTCAGACCAGTCTGACCAAATGACTTAAACATATCTAGTTGATACACTTGAGCAGTTGAGGGTTGAGGGTCTTGCTCAAGGACTCAGCAGAGGCAGCTTGGTGGTCCTAGGATTTGAATCTTTTGATCAGTAGTCCAACATCTTAACCACTGAGCTACCACTTAACCATTCTCCTCTAACCTACAGTACAGACTTGATGCCTACAGAAGGATTTTTTTTCTTTTCTTTTTTATGTTTGCATCATCCTGTATGAATTATTGACACCGTTGTTTGCCTGCCTGACATCAAAAATCATGCCACAGTTTTATTGCAAATACTAAATGAATCTCTTGCAAATACTAAATGAATCTATTTCCATGTTTTGGCTGATTAGATAACTGCATGAACGAGCATCTGTGTTCTGAATGAAGAATTTGCCATGTGGATCAAACACTTGACATCCACTTTATTAGCAACACCTGTACCACTGCTTATACATGCAATTATCTAATTAGCCAATAATGTGCAATACATAATACAGATACAGCAGTGCAATACATAATACATATACAGCAGTGCAATACATAATACACATGCAGATCAAAATAGGTTAGCTACAGCAACACAAGACCAATTGAAGATTAAAGGAGGGGGAAATCACTTTTTTTCCCCAGTCTTCAACTGTTCGGTTTGAGTCAGATAGCTTTAGATTCTTGTCCTTGGCTGACAGGAGTGAAACCTGATATCGTCTTTGTTCGTTGTAGATAAAACTTGCATGTAAAAAACTTAGGTTATGAAGTGCTGTTCATTCTGAGATGCATTTCTGTTCACGATGTTGTTACGATACACTTCAGTCAGCTCAGACCAGTTTGTTCATTCTCCTCTAATCTCTCTTCTGAATAAGGTGTTTCAGCCCTCAGTCTCTCTGTTCACAGGATAATTTTTGTATTGGCACCATTTTGTGTGTGAATATCCTAGGGGATCATCCCTTCCCATCTGGCATCTGGTCCCAACAACGGCTGTTTTGAACCGGATCTGGATGTTCTGCATTCAAAACCATTACAAATCTTTTATCTAATTTCTGCACTGTAAATTATATTTTGAGAATAATGTGCTGCAGGAGCATTGGCTGGAATTAGATAACTCCAATATTGGAAAATCAAGCTCAAGAGATAAGTTAATTTTATCAGAATTTTTTAAGAATGTGGTCTTACTGTGTAGGAATAATAAAATTAAATGCTAATTATTTACCATTGGGTACAATCTCTATTAAATATGATTACAGCTTGACTTCTGGTGAACCTTATTAAAAATGATATTTAGGCCATCATCACGATGCATGCATGCTTAATGGGAAGCAATGTGAAGTAAAGTAATTGATTTGAATTGAATTAGCCTACAGCAGAGGTTACTTTTGTACAATTGCTTTTTTTTTTCTTTAACCCAAGAGGGAAATATGACTCACTTTAATGCAATAGAATAAATACATTTTTTTTTTAATTATTTTGTGTGGTTCATCAGTCACATCAATCAGTGTGACAGATCCTAGTGGTGGCTCAACATCTGGCAGTGTTACAATAGGGAGCAATTAAACTGACGAAGATCTGTGGATATTCTCTTGATGTATTCTCTTTAAAATCTATGCAAAGTTCTACTGTCCTCATGTGTCCTATAGACAATGCTTGAGACCAGATGCTCTTTCGATCACGATGAGTGTGTTTATAATTAATTAAATTACAGACAAGATAAATGTCTACAAATGCTACAAAAGCATCATGTAATCTAAAAGGTGTCCTTTAAAACAATTATTCCATCCACAAAAAGTCTTCTCCTTAACACATATCATTTTAAACAGAATGTTTTTACGGTTTGGATGGAATTAGACCCATCTATCTTCTGGTAATTTCATGTGGTCACGGTCGAGACACCTGCCTCGTTTTCCGACCACCACCAGAGAGAACCTTCACCGGAGTACTGATGCTTCCGGACTGCATCTCCCATAATAACTGCTCCGGTCCTGATTACACTGCCACCTGCGGCCAATTACCCGTTTCCTAAAAACTTGAACTTGAACTTTACCCCAGTGTGAAGTCTCGATTTGCCTCTGCTGTCGGTCAGTGTTTGTTTTCCTGTGCTTCCTGGTTTTTGACTCTGTTCTGTTTTGCTCTGTTTCACGATTGCCTGCCGCCTGCCCTGACCTTCTGCCCGCATTACTGATTCTGATTTCTGTCTCTCCTACGTTGTTGTGTTTGCTGAACCTGACCCTAGCCTGTTGTACTACGAGTTTTCAATAAAGTGTGCAAATGGATCCTCCGTCTCACGACGCATCATTACACATGTACTTCACTGGGATCGAAATTAAAAATTAAATTAATATTTGAGTCATGATTAAAAAGAATTTGTGACACAAAGAAACATGGACCGACAATATTGTCAGCTGTTACTGTTCTTATAAGAGGAATAAAACTCTATTATCTTCAGTTTGGACCATTTAATAACAACCCTTCAAGGGTTTTTTCCCACTGAGTGTTTATTTGATATTAATGTATAGAAGAGGACAATCAATCTTCAAAAAAATTGGTTTCTCCAGCTAACTGAAATGTCCGTAGGTTGCTTTTCCTTTCATGTCAAGTCTAACTAATATTTCTTTTATCAAATGTCTTGCTTCTCGGTCGTTTTATTGGCAATGACTGGGGCAGTTAGAACACTGTGCTTTAAACGTTTGTTCAAGGATGAAAATGTCAATGTCGAGAGCCACAATTCCCCCAAAACCCCCAACCCCCCAACCTGCACTCTGCCTTACCTCATAATGAAAGAAAAGCTAGAAGGTGAAATTTGTGAATTTGAAAGTGGATGAACATGAAAGTCAATAAATCTGACAAAATAAAAGCTGCACATAAAATAGAAGAAATTTCCTTTATGTCACGTTAAAAAATGCATCATCCTCCTAACTTTGCCCACAGCCTCAATTCTCACAACTACAAAATAACAAGCACAGTGAAATACTTTTCTTCACATATCCCAGCTTAGAAAGTTGGTGTCAGAGCACAGGGGCAGTTATTATACAGCACCTCTGGAGCAGAGAGGG
Source organism: Tachysurus fulvidraco (assembly GCF_022655615.1). Classification (NCBI taxonomy): domain Eukaryota; kingdom Metazoa; phylum Chordata; class Actinopteri; order Siluriformes; family Bagridae; genus Tachysurus; species Tachysurus fulvidraco. Next base: position 5,395,252 of record NC_062518.1, read on the forward strand.
TTAAGGGCCTTGTTTAAGGAGCCAACAGTATCAGCTTGTCAGTACTAGGGCTTAAATCCCCATCCTTCCATTTAAAAACCAATAGCCTTAACCACCTGATATACCTCTGCCTTCTTTTCAGTTAAATTAAATTTTTATATTAGACTGAAGTCATTTGTTTTAGTCTTGTTTTGTATTGTAGTTGCTCAGTGCTAGTGTTTTCGTGTGTCTGTTGATTTTGTTACTTTATTAATAAAACCCCTGGTCTGTCTTTTGCTATCACTGCATTTGGGACTGGGTTTTGCCCCTGCCGAAGGCACCCCTGACATAAACACTTTCCAACAACCACACTTTCACATATTGAACATATTGCAGGTCTTATAATACTTGCAATAATAAGCCTGTTATGAACATAGTTAATATGGCTAGTGCTACAGACTGTATTAGTGTGTGACATTTGCGAAGAATCCGCTGCACCTACTGGAAAGAATGTCTTAGACACTAATAATTACCAGTGTTGTTGACTTTGTTACTGAAGAATCCAACATTATTTCGAATAAAATTTCATTATTAGAGAATGAATGAACACTTAAAAACTCTGATGTATGTCTTTCAGACATATATGCAATATCTTACAGACAGTCTTATCAAATACATAGGAGAAGAGCTGCTAATAATCATGGAGGTCATGAAGGAAGATGTGGAGGATATAGCATTTACATTACAACACCCAGAACCTCCACCTGCAAGAGTAATACAGTTTTTTTGGATTGCTTAAGCACGATTTTCAAAACACTACACACAATTAGCACAACCACACACACAATTAGCAAAACACTACAGATCCCTTGCATAATTAGACACTCTAGTAAAAACTATACACTTCTGTTTCAAAACCACACTTTGTTACCATATGAAACACACACGTTTCCCATTACTATACTCTGTTTGCACGAGTTACACTCTGCTGTGATAAACCTAAAACACTTTTAGCACTTTTACTTCCCTATGATTAGAGTTGGCTACCATCAATAAAGTACAAATATAATGTAAATTCACCAAACACTACACAAGACCAATGTTGCACACTGAAGAAACTCATTTATTTGTCAACACGCCCAAAATGTTGACATGTACTGTAAGTTTATGGTAAAAAATACAAAAAAAAAACTAGACATTGTCTCTTCGCCTAGCTGGATCTGGCCAGAGAATTTCATCAACATCGCAAGCAATTTTGTCATTAGTAAGACACCTTGGAAAGAAACGTCGTGAATGACGAATCCATCCTTGCATTGCTGCTACCTCCATCTGGTCACAGGCCTCCTCCATGGCTTGGATGAGGGGTACCTCAGCCTGGAGACGGAGATCATATACCTTCCACCGCCATGCCGAGAAAAACTCTTCTATAGGGTTGAGGAATGGAGAGTATGGTGGAAGATATAGGATGGTGAAATGTGGATGTTGCTGAAACCAGTTCGGAACCAGAGCAGAGCGGTGGAAAGACACATTGTCCCAAACAACAATGTATTGCATATAATCGATTTGAATTGCTGCTGTTATCTTGTGCAATTGGTCCAAGAATGTAAGTATGAGTGCTGTGTTGTAAGGGCCCATATGGGCATGGCGGTGGAGGACTCCCTTCTGTGTAATGGCTGCACAGAGTGTTATATTACCCCCACGTTGCCCTGGGACATTGACTGTAGCCCTGAGGCCAATGATGTTTCTTCCCCTCCTTCGTGTTCTCGTCAGGTTGAACCCAGCCTCATCTACGTATATGAACTCATGCTGGATCTCCTCTCCATCCATTCGTAAAACTCTCTGAAGAACAGTGTCATGCAAAATTGTGTAGTTCAGTGTAGATATGATGTTGATATGATGATATTTTTACAATACACTGTATCTATTTTCCAGTCGAAATGTTATCACACTTGCCACTGTGTATCGGCTTAGATTTGGCTGTACTCGCAGTCCAGCCTCCCTCAGCGTCAGGCCGTGGATGACAACGTGGACAACCAGTGTTGCGCGGATCTCATTTGTCAGATTCGGACATCTTCTTGTCTTCCTCTTCCTCTACCTCTACCACTACCACTACCTCTACCTCCAGCATGGCTTTCATCTCTTCCTCTTCCTCTGTTGATTCCTCCTCTGTTGATTCCTCTTTCTCCCCTTCCTCCTGCTCCTTCTCGTTCTCCTTGTTCTCCTCCTCGTCGTACTCTTTCTCTGACTCTTTACATTGTGCTTGAAAGACCTATGAACTCACCTGCTGCTTTTTATATTCAATTCAAGTTCAATTCAATTCAAGTTTATTTATAATGCGTTTTTTACAATAGAAATTGTCTCAAAGCAGCTTTACAGAACATAAACATAGAGCAGAAGGTAAACATATATTATAGTGCTTATACACCTGATTGGTGTGTCTACAATTAAGCAAACAAGTGTTTGCACACCTGATGACTGTGTTGAACCGATTGGTTGGACGGTGCAGTAATTTGACAATCAGTGCTTTGGTATTGCAAGGAAGTGACTTCATGATAGATTTTTGTGTGTAATGTATGTTAAGTGTGTTTATTGTTTTGCAAATCACTGTGTGTAGAGTTTTGCAACAAGTGTGAGGTTGACAATGTGCTTATAGTTGTGCAAATATGGGCTGATGTTTTGCCTCTTGAGTGTAAGGTTTTGCTAATAGTGTACTACTTTTAATTTTAGTGTGTAAGCAATCCAAAAAAACTGTAGCATTGATCAAGTCATGTCAGCTTTGATTTCCAAAGCCTGCTTAGATATCATCATTCTAGGATCCAGGCTTCAATTGGAAGAAGCATGAAGAGGAAAAATTCATTTTTTCACTAATTGATTGCAATAATGTTCATTCTTTCTGAGAAATACGGATAAAAATAGTAATGTGATATACAGTGTCTAAGGTACGTTTGCAAATTCCAGTGTTATAAGGACGAAAAGCGTGCACTCTAGAGTGCAGCATTTTACTTTTGTTTAAATGTTTACATTTTTTAGTACTGGCACTTTTACTTTACTCACAGTGTAATGTTCAAATAGGATTTTTGACTGAGTTTGACTTGAGGTATTTTTACTCAACCACAAAAATCCACTTAAAGCCTTTTGTTACAACAAATAAGAGTCCAATTGAGATTTATTTGTAAATGTGTATATGTTTTTCCAGATTTATTGTTTTTTTCGAGGATAAGGGCTTAGCCCTGCTAGTCCATTTACAACAGCTAGCCAGAAAATTCATAGTAATCTGATTTTGTATTTAACAACACAGATTTTTCAGTGCAGCACATCAAAATGTAAACATTGTACTGTCATTCCAATATATTTACATGCATTTAACTGACCTGCATAATTTTTATAAAGACTAACGGCTCCATTTTTAATTATTTCTGTCATTGTTATTTGGTGAATTTTATTACTCACACAGTGTTATTTTCCTTTTGCTGAAATCATTCTTCTTGAGAGTCAATCTGACTCTGTTTAGTGAAGTGCTATTTATTTGCAGAATTAGTATTGGCTGGAAAAAGATGAAGTACCCTTATTATTTCCCATCCTTTTTGCCTCTAAAGCCAATGGATGGATTATAAATCACACTTACTACACATGAGTTAATGCCAAACCTGACTTTTTAATTCTGGACGCTCATTTTATCTCAGTAACCTTTTGTAAGTTTTTCACCAGACAAGGAGACACCTGTGCAAGCCATGCAAAAGAAAATCAGAGGTTGTGTTTTAGTAATGAGAACATCTTCCAATGTGAAGTGAGGAAAAACTGCTCTACTCCTAAGGGCTGAATTGATAATGACTATGCCCTTCTCTCTTCACACATTATAAAGGTTTCAGTCTTTAACATGGGAACATACATGGCAGGGTGCAAATTATGAGGGTTTTGTAGCATCGAAATATTGTTTGAACATTCAGTATTCACATACAGTATTTACACTGGTCGGTCGGCGCTGTTTCTGTTACTGTTTATTGTCTTTTGTGTACTGTATTTTTTGTACTTTTTGTATTGTCTTGTAATGTTTTGTCTACACTGTCTTTTGTCCTGCACTGTCTTGTCTGCCTTGTTTGTCTTGTCCTGCACTGTTTGCACCAGGTTGCACAGTTGCACTTTATGTGGCTAAGACTACTTACCCCTAAGAGTCCTTAGCCCTGTCTTTGTTTTTATGTAGCACCATGATCCTGGAGAAACGTTGTCTCATTTTGCTATGTACTACAACAGCTATATATGGTTGAAATGACAATAAAGCTTCTTGACATGACTTGACTTGACATGACTTGATCTGACCCAGAAAAAAGACTTAATCCTCCACAGAAAGAAAAACATTAGACAAGGAAAGCACAATTATCTAAGAGTTTTAGCTTTCCTGCTTAGCCTGTAATTGAAATGGAACTGTGTCAACTGAATATGAATTAATTTTTCACACAGTTCACTCCATATAATTAAGTTTACTTGTGTAGTGTGGCTTGAACATAATAACTGAGTAAGTACCAATTTTCTTTCCTATTTACTAAGCACTAGCTGGATACAATTTTACTTTAAGTCAATAAAAATAAACCTTTATGTTGAATTATAATACACCGGATCTAACACTCCATTCCATTCAGTGTAAAGCAGCAGTCATTAGCTAACTACACAAACTGTTCATCTGAAGGTTCTCCTGTGGCATGATGGCTTAGTCGTTAACTTCCCACCTCCTCCCTGTGTATGGAGTTTGCATGTTCTCCCTGTGCATTAGGAGTCTCCAGGTATTCAGGTATTCTGTATTCAGGTATTGGATGTTGAAAATATTGGTTCTTGTTCATTAATATTTCAGTCAATTTGTGTGTGAGTATTTTAGCAAGGCCAAACCAAACTACAAAATTCCACCAGATTCAAGAAAGTTTTGGTAATGATTATTATTATTATGATTATTATTATTTTTAAATAAATGATAAATGACCAAGCATTATTCACCGTATAGTTGACTCATCTGTAGTGATTCCAACACATTAAAGGAAAAAATTGAGAGAACTGAAAACAAAAAAATGATGAGAAAATTACAAAAATTTGATAAAAGAGTGTGTCTTATGTGCGATATGTGTTAAATCTTCCAATAATGCAGCTCAGCCATTGCAGCTTCCATATACACACCTGCTACTTTTATTGCTTTTTTATTGTCTTAACTAAATATCTAGACTTATTTTGCTTATTTATTGATTTGTTCTGAATTGCTTTCTTTCAAAAATCTGTAATATTACAGTTTTTTCTGATTGCTTAAGCACATTTTTTATAACTATTGGCTATTTTTGCAAAACTCTACACACAAATAAGAAAACCTTTCACCCAATTATCAAAACATTGTAGTTCTCTTGCAAAAGCGAACACAGCTAGATAAACTCTTCACACCTTCATAAAAATTGTGTTTTTGTATCAAACAGTAAACACAAGCCATCATCTACTAAGTACACAATGTGCCAACTACACACTGATGGTATGAAGACAAAACCCATCTGGCTTTTGCTTTCTCTGTGTACAGATGTCAATTTGAGGTCATACTTTTGTCCTAGTGTCATGTAAACATACAAGGATCCAAACTTCAAGTATTGGTGTTTATTCACACTCATCAAAACCAAGACAAAGTCAGAACACAAAATAGTAATTTCCCAAAAAAAAAAAAACAACAACAACAACAATCAGCCTACATCATGTCGTCTTTCTGGGTCCGGCCCCAAAATTTCGTCCACATCGCATACGATATCCTCCAGTCCAAGGCACCGGGGAAAATATCTCCTTGAATGCCGTATCCAGGCCTGACATGATGCCTGATCAATATCTCCACATGCCTCCTCCACTGCCTGTAAAAGGGCTACCTGTTGATAAGGATGACGGTCGTACACTTTCCAGCGCCAGGCAGAGAAGAACTCCTCGATGGGATTTAAGAATGGAGAGTATGGAGGGAGGTTGAGTGCCATGAAGAATGGGTGGTCTGTAAACCAGTTGCGGACCAAAGCAGCCCTGTGGAAACTAACATTGTCCCATATGATGACATATCGGGTATGCTCTGGTCTCTGAACAGTGAGCATGTCATGTAAGGTGTCCAGGAATGCAATAATGTGTGCAGTGTTGTATGGGCCTATGGTTGCATGATGGTGAACAACACAATTTTGGCTTATAGCTGCACACATGGTTATGTTACCACCACGTTGTCCTGGGACATTGATGATGGCACGGTGTCCAATAATGTTCCTGCCACGTCTCCTGGTTTTACTGAGGTTAAAACCGGCCTCATCTACAAAAAGTAACTCATGTCCCATGGCATCTGCTTCTAGTTCCATCACTCTCTGGACAAGACAAAACAAATGCAACACATCAGGCCCATGCACAGCACTACAGTATGCACTTCCAAATTCAGAACCAATGACACTATAGCTTCCCTGCACATAGTCATATCGCAGTTGCTTTACACGTTCTGTGTTTCTCTTGAAAGGAACTCTGTAAATTTGCTTCATTCTTATTCTGTGGCGCGCAAGTACACGACTTGCTTACACTGTGTATATTTTGAAAGATGATGTCATTATCAATTATGCGCTGCTGAATTTTGCGCAGTCTTGCAGTATTGCATTATTGGCAATCACCATGTTCACTATATGGGTCTCTTGCTCTGGAGTGAACATTCTTCCTCTGCCCCCAGCATCTGGATGTCTAGCAATTCTGTAAAGTAACAGTTTCAATATTTTTGCATGTATGGTACTGTTGTGTTTCTCATTAGAGTATGACAGGGCCACAAAGTACTTACTGATTCTCATTTCGAAATGTCCTAATGATGCTTGCCACAGTGTAGCGGCTCAAATTACTGTAGGCTGAACCCATTGGCCAGCTTCCCTCCGGGTCATCCCATGGTTGATGACATGGTCCACTATTGTAGCTCTGATGTCATCAGTTATTCCATTTCTTACTCTTCTTACCCTTCCTCTTTCCCCTCCTCGTCCTCTTCTTGCTCCTCCTTGTCCTCTTCCTCTAACTTCCTCTAACCATCTCGCTTCTTCGACTCCATGTCCTCTTCCTCCTACTTCTTCACCTCCGTGTCCTCTTCCTTCTCTTCCTCCTCTTTCTTCACCTCCACGTCCTCTTCCTCCTCTTTCTTCACCTCCACGTCCTCTCCCTCGGCCTCCTCTGATTCTCACTCTTCTCACTCTTACTGCTCCTTCCATTCTACTCCACACAGACAGCTTACCTGTGGCTTATTTATAGTGCTTAGGCTGATTGCAAAGTGAACTAATTATCTAAAACAGTTTTCACAGGTGAAAGTGTGCCAGACAGTTGGCAAAATAGTGTTAATGATAGCCATACATGTGTAAAATTTTGCTAGGAGTGTGTTGGAAATTTGGTAATTGAGTGTAAGCAGTGAGTTGTGTTTAAAGTTCTGCAAAAAGAGTGTTGTGCAGTGAATTGTGCCTACAGTTTTGCAAAGTGTGTATTACAAAATTGCAAACTGAGTGCAAAGCAGTGTTTGTGTTTTTAGTTTTGCAAACTCAGTGAGTGGTTTTGCTAAACGTATTAATAGTTTTAGAAATTGTGCTACAAGAATCACGATTAGCGCTTAAGCATTCAGAAAAAAATGTAAACAAGTGTCACAAAATTGTTATTAAATATGTTGTGCAATAGAAACAAACACACTATTTAAACTTTACTGCATAATCTCAACATAAAATTTCAATAACTCATTCTAATTATCCAGTCTGAAGCCTTTTCACATCTGTTCACATCTGTCAGCAGCTAGGATACAAATGTTTTTTGAGTTTTGTGGGGCGTTTCTGAGCTACTCAGATTTTCATGAATACCTAATTTCTTATATAAAAACCTCATACTATTTTGTAAAAAAATATTTTCCTTTCCAAACTTTACAAAACCTCAGCAAATCGATCCATTGTGAAGATGCTTCAAGAATTAAGGTATGATTAATTTTCCATATTACCCAAGCCTAATTTAAAAAAAAACTACAAATAACTGCCCTGGACCTCCTAATTTGGCCACAGACTCAAATCCCACGACTCCACTGCTTTGTGTCTCAGTTCAGTTTTAAACTCTTATTTTGTCTTGTTTTTAAATCTGTCCTTGTTTTGTTTGGGTTTATTCTGGGGTTGTTGTTTTTTTCAACTGAGACCTGTTCAATGACTTTTCTAAACGGATTTAACAGCTGATTTAATTGTTATGTACCCAGGTGTGAAATTTACCTAGAAAACATTTCCTATGCTTGATTGCTCTGTCGTTATTGCTTTTTTAATTTTCTTTATATATATAATTTATTTATTTATTTGTTTGTTTGTTTGTTTGTTTGTTTGTTTGTTTGTTTGTTTGTTTTATTTGCCTGTTTTCCCATTACCACAATCTGGATATCTAAAGCAGCCTTTTTCTGGCTTGTTGCCTGTTTTGGATTACGCCTTGGCTTATGTACTGTGTCTAAATCTTCAAGAAGCATTCTTGTTGCTTGTTTCATAAGCCACAATTAGAACAGATAATCTCTGTAAAATTACTTTAGTCTCTCATTTTGTCCCATGATGAAGGTTGATTTGTTCCCTTTCTTTCTCTCCTTGATAGATTTTATCAACGTGTCACTCACTAATACTCTTTCTAATCCTAATTAGAACACCTCATTAGATCAAATCTAATTAGAACACAGCTTTGGTTTAATCTATTTAGATTGTGTTATAACGTGACTGTATTAAGTTAGAACAAGGACCCCAATGTCATCATTTGCATATGTTAATATAAAAGATTCAATGCTGGTGTGCATACATTTATGGAAAAAATGATGCAGAATTTAAGATAGAAATTACAGTATGACATGAGTTAGCACAGGCGGTACAAGGGCATCAGGGCACCATTTAACTGATTACTTCTAACTAAAAAATGTTGATCACATCAGAGGCACTGATACTTTAAACAGATAGCATTAAATGATTTTAATTGCTTAAATGTTTATGCCATTTCTAATAAAGCTTTTAAGTGATACAAATTAGCAGAGTGTGAATACAACCACAAATTTTTAGAATCAAAGATCTAAAAATCCAAGCACAAACAGATTGTAGACAAAAAGACAAGCTTGTTATGAAGGCTTTTGTGAACCTTGACTCGAGTTCGGTTTCTCCGCACCAGCTTTGTCCCTTTCTTGATTACTTTCTTTTGATCACTAGCACACACACTTCCAATTCAAAGCCAGTGTCCTGAAACTCAGAGACCAGCATAGGCTGTTACTGTTATATCCCAAAAAATCCTCAATATTCATCATAACAAATAATATTTCATCATTATCTTTCATATATTGCACTAATCGTTTAAATAGGCTCTTCGGTAAAGCCTCCAGTGCTTAATGAATTTCGATGACGAATTATTGTTCTTGTTTGTCTTTCTGAGAAATTGATGAAGACTGCAGAAAAAAGAAGGACTTAAAAAAGCTCCTTTTTTTAGGAAAATAAAATTCAGTTAGCCTGAATGGTAATAATTCAAAGAAGTCAAGTGCTCATGTTGTTTTCAAAGTTAATATCTATTTCATGTGTAATTTCAGATAAATATTTTTTTAACCTACATTTTCACATTGACATTGACAAAGAACAGTGAAAGTGTTAAAGGATATCTAAGAAGCATGCTAATTATCCAATCTGCTTGTGCATATGTATATATATATATATATATATATATATATATATATATATATATATATATATATATATATATATATATATGTGTGTATATGTATATAAACAAGGATACAGTTTTATTTACTGGACTGTAAGCAAATGACCGTGGATGTGGTGTGGAGTTATGCAGCATGGGATTATTCACTACTGTTGGAGCAGAATGACAAAAAGTTTCTAGAGTATGAAGCAGGAAGCAGTAATGTCTGGTTCAATAACAGCAGGAAATGCCATTGGGGAGAATTAATGTAGGGGATTGTGGGTGTAGTGGGAACGTGTGCCAGATTAGTCCATCAACTCTGGGTTTAATTGTTTCGTTTCTGTACTGTAAATGATAACAGAGTAATTCGATTCAATTCAAGTTTATTTGTATAGCGCTTTTTACAATGGGCTTCGTCTCAAAGCAGCTTTACAGAACATAAACATAGAACAGAAGTTAAACATAAGGAGAAAAAAGAATTAATATAGTAAAAAATTAAGATATATATAGTTCACAGTGTGTATGTATGTATGTATGTATGTATGTATGTATGTATGTATGTATGTATGTATGTATGTATGTATGTATGTATGTATTTATCCCCAATGAGCAAGTCTGAGGTGACTCAGGCAGCAGTGGCAAGGAAAAACTCCCTTAAATTGGTAAGGAAGAAACCTTGAGAGGAACCAGACTCAAAGGGGAACCCATCCTCATATGGGTGGAACTGGTGGTGAGATTACAAATATACAGTCAAACAAGTGTTGAATTGGTGTAAAGGTCACATGGAATTCAGATCTCCTCTTGGTATCATAGAGTCCAACTGGAGCTGGTAGATCTGTAGATGTCTCAGGATTTTCATAGAGTCAGCCTCATCTCAGTGGAGGTCCAATATCTTCATTGCACGTAAGATGATTGGAGCTGGTACAATGTCTGGATGCCTCGGGATGGGTAGGAAGAGAAGCAGTGTAGAGGGATTAACATATCTGCTGTTCATAAAAAGGTGCAAGTCTAAAAGTAACATAATTAACATGATTTTTAAGATGAGCAGATATTAAACAGAGCTCTGATACTATTTCGATGACGAATCATTGTTCTTGTATTAAATGATTTTACAGAACAAGAGCATACTCTTACATTTATGTTGAACTTTATATCTCTGGCTAAGTTCTTGATTAGGACTAGACTCTAGGTGTTGGGTCATTTCCGGTAACAGTAGCTTTGATAAAAGTTCCAGTTACAAGACAAATTATAACATTTACACATACTAGCTGTCAAACTAGCTCACAATGATTTGACAGTTGGACGAGTCAACATTCCCGGTATCTGGAATTGGTCTCCTGTCTTCCTTTTCTTCTTTATCTGGCATGCTTTCATATTTTAGGTCAGAACTTACAGTTTGACATGTCTCTGATGATGTCGCTAACACTACTGTAGTAACAGTTTCCTCTCTCTTGAAGCACTAATTCCTCGGTTATGAAAACTTTTGTGGCAAGTTTATTCTTACTGACTTCAAGAAAAAAAAGAAAGAAAGGCTGGATTTTCAGCTCTTACTAACTTGTTATTATTCTGTTTCTATACTTATGTAAAGCTTCTTTGAGACAATGTGAATTGTTAAAAGCGCTATACAAATAAATTGAATTGAATTTGAATTATTTTAATAAAATTGTGTAATCATTGTTTTCATTTAAATAGAGATATTTTTTTTAAGTGTTGAAACAGTAAACTTGTTTTTTTAAAATTGTTTTTCTACAATACACGTCATCAGTTTTTTTCTCTTTTCCATATTAGACACTAATTGTATGGAAATGTTTTTGTGTTTTTTCTTTTTCATCTGTATGCCTCATCTTGAGATGTTTTGTTAGAGCCCAGAGTCACTGAATACAGTTTAATGATTAAAATTGGGTTAGATGGCAAAATTGGTAGATTTCTTTTTTCTTTTTTTTTTTTCTTTTTTTTTTTGAATGAACAAAGGACATGTGATTTGAACAACAGCCCTAAGGTGAAGGATTTGTTCCATTTCTTTATTCTCTTTTCTAGCTGTAGGTGGATCATTACTGAAACTGTGTGCTTTTCTTCTAATTATTAGTGAAAGGCAACTTTTCCCAGCTCATATAACATTATGTTTTTTTTTTCTGGGCACATCAGAGTGCAGCACTGTAATCAGTCTTAAACTGTGTGTGTGTGTGTGTGTGTGTGTGTGTGTGTGTGTGTGTGTGTGTGTGTGTGTGTGTGTGTGTGTGTGTGTGTGTGTGTGTGTGTGTGTGTGTGTGTGTGTGTATCTGTTAGCTCACTGACGTTTTGAGTGAGGACCTAGGAGACAGTTGAGACTGGTCGAAACATTAGTATAGATTAGAACTATAGCTTAAGTTAACTATAACTTAACTATAGCTTATTCAGACATTCAGATTCTTTAACACATTCTCTATAATCCCAGAAGAAAAACTAAAAGATCTTTTCTTCTTTCTCACACATAGAAAGTTGTTGATTTTGAAATTGACAACATTTTATTCTGAAATTTCAATAATAAAACACAGTTTCACTTAGAATTTTAATTACATTTACTGTATATTCTCTTAACTATGAGTTTGGCTTCTGGGAATAAGTATCAGGTATAACCAAAAACAAATGCATTAGGGGGAAGGCATTCACATGCTCTTCTGTCAATCACAGTCTGTAGTCAATTGAGGGCATCTGTGTGTTCATTTATGTGTAAGGGAACAGCTTGGGAAGAAAATGAGTTAAGGAACGATAAGGTATTGCAGTATGCACTGCGACAAACTTTTGTGAGGCAACTCTCAGACAACAGGGACAGTGACATTAAAACTTAACACTCTGAAATGAAACATAACACTCTTATAAATGAAAGAAAAAAGTCTAGTGGTGTTACTGAAGTCGAGATATTACCTCTGTTTTCCAGTGTTTCCAGTGGTTCAAGGACCAAAGTAGTAGGTCTTATGTATAAGAAAAAAAAATAATGTCATTGTGTTATAACCAGAGAGAGAGAGTATTCTTTCGTGCTGTGATCTCCTTCCTGAAAATGAGACCACTGTTTATGGCAATGACTATGCACTTAAAAGTGTATGATATAAGAATGAAGTGGAGTAAAAATGAAACATCAGTGTAAACAAATATCAAATATCGTGCTTGATCCAACTATTACATATAAATAATATACTTTACGAGGCTTTAGTCATGCCCACGGTGTTGTCCGTGTTACATTTGCTCTCAGCAGGAGCACACTGAGACTTGGCACTGAGCTGCCTGATTAACTCTGGCTTCTGCACTCGGTGGGTGTGCGAAGCGTGTGTAGTGTGTATTCCTGTGTGGAGCTCTGATAATTTAGCAGCCAATTCTAATTTCACTCTGCCTCTGTCTCTGTCTCTCACTCTCTCACTCTCTCTCACAAACACACACACACACGAAAACACACAAACCTACGCACATACACAGCTTGAAATTATATTATATTATTTTCGTGTCTGCATTTGAATGGGTTTGTTTAAGCTTTCCAGCATTTGTACTATGTATATTTCGATTGCACATTTCATATTTGCACATCTGTACATACATACGTACATATTGTCCATAATGTTTACTTCAGTTGTTCATTTCACAATTGCACATTTGTACATACAAATTGTATATATTGTTACTTCAAATGCACATTTTTCTCACACTTGCAGATTTGTACATACAAATTGCCCATATTTGTATATGTATATGTATATTTCTGCACATGTAAATGTGTACATACAATACAATTTTACTATATACTATACTGTATATGTCATTCTGTTACGCTGTGGAGCTTCTGTCACTAAAACAAATTCCTAGCATGTGAAAACATGCCTGGCAATAAAGCTGATTCTGATTCTGATTCTGATTAGTCAATAGTAATTGCAATTCTATTATAAATTTATAAGAGTGAATTGACTCTTCATTTTTCACCTTTATATTATATTTCTCTGATAGATCATTGCTCCTATGACATATTTAATACAGAGACAAAGTATAAAGTGTTGTATACTTATCTAAAATAGATCTTTTCTCTCTAGATTCTTTTTTATTCACAAATAACAAAGGATTTTTTACAGTGAGTGTATACATGTACAGTTCAGTGTCCTATATTCAACAAATATCCTTTTTTTTTAGTCCATCCACCACACTGTCACATGCAGCTATTACTATCTTTTCATACCCCCAACATGATTATGAGCCCTAATTTCCTAGCATCATGATGACTTTAAGAAGATCCCTACACTGATCTGGGCATGGATCTCTCTCCACTCTACTTATGCACTCATTCATGAGGTGTTATTGTATTGCAGAAAGCCACAGATACTTGGCTTGACTGAATTGTGCAGTGATGACATCTAGTTATTCACTGAAAATTGCCTGTTGATATTTGTAGCTTTGGTGAAATGTGTCTGAGCTGCACGTGTCCTTGAACAGAGCTTTCACAAGATTTTCTGTATGTCTCTTTGGCTCTTGGATGCCCCCTGCTGGACAAATATTTTATTTTAACCAACCTGTTCATTTGCATTCATCTTGCTTCCTTCAAACTCCTCATGCTTGACAACCTTGATGTTAAACTGGGGCTTTCAATATTGATCTGTCACTATATATATATATATATATATATATGCCCCAGGTTAACATCAGAAATCTATAAAATATGGGGATTATTTGAAGCACTCATTCATTCAAGTTATATGCAATAAAGATTCGAAGAAATAATAAGTGATAGAATATGATGTGACATTATATTTAGTAACAGTACTTACTTCATGATGTAATAAACATGCAGGTAAGTTATATGTAGTAACAGTGAAGGTGCAGAATGACACTTATTTGAAAATGTGTTTTTATCCTCCCTAGCCTGTCCGTTTTAGCCACCAGACTACAGCAGTGCTTGTCTGATTGAAAAGGGCTGAACATACATTTAGTGGGGTAGGTGGAGTCCTCAGTAAATACTTGATCCTGGTCTGGACTGTAGTGCGGCCTGGGGAACACTACACTGTGAATGGTACACCAGTACAACTCTACAGGGTACAACACACACATTTATTCAAAACTAGGGACACTTATTTAGCAGAGTCAATCTATGCCTAGCTTTGGGGAGATGAGTGGCAAACCCGCACAGACACAGCGAGGACATGCACAGAATCCCCACATAGATGGTAACCTGAGGTCAGGATTGATCCAGGGACTCTGGAGCATTGAGGCAGCAATTATTTCTGTTGCACAACCATTCCTTTGTGGCATTGGAGTCTCAGCAGTAACTGGTTCTGGGTTACTGATAAGAAGGTGAGGGATTCAAGCCCCAGTTCTGCCAAACGGCTAACAGTGAGCCTTTAAGCAACTATACTGTATGTAACAAGGTCCTAAGAGCTGTAACCCTTTAGATTATTTCCCTTTAGTAAACAACTTTAACCTAAAGGGATGATGGGTTATGAAGCCAGTTACAAAAAACTGCTCATAAAACTTGATTTATTTGATTGATATTTGATTATTAGGATTTAGGACACTCCAGGACTGTATCCCAACATATATTTAAGTGTCTTGGTTCCATTTCTCACTAGATCGATGTGTGTTTTTGTGTGTGTGTGTGTGTGTGTGTGTGTGTGTGTGTGTGTGTGTGTGTGTGTGTGTGTGTGTGTGTGTGTGTGAGAGAGAGAGAGAGAGAGAGAGAGAGAGAGAGAGAGAGAGAGAGAGAGAGAGAGAGAGAGAGAGAGAAAGTCCAGCTAGTGATAAGTGGTTTGACACAGAATGCCAAAATATTAGAAAAAAATTAAGACAATTATGCAATCAAAAACACAAAGATCCAAAGAATGAAAAATTACACTTTGTTTCTGTGAAATGTTAAGACTTTATAAACATACACTCAGAATCAGTACACAGAAAATGCAGACATATGGGTCAGACACTTCAAATCAATTTATACTCCAAATAACAACAACAAAAAAATGGAACAAAACATTATCATTAAAAATTAAACACATTAGTATTACTGAGCAGGATTTTTTTTTTAAATTAGTCACTCTTAAACCCAAAAAAGCAAGTAGACCGGATGGCATACTTAATGAGATGATTCAATTTACAAGTAAAAAATTTCATTTAGCTATTCTTAAATTATTCAACATGAGACTGAGTGTAGGTTATTTCCCTGACATCTGGACTCAAGGTCTTGTAACACCTATTTTCTAAAGAGAAGATAAATAATTAATAATTACAGAGGCATCTGTGTGAGCAGTAACCTGGGGAAGGTTTTATGCAGCATCATTAATACGAGACTTATAGACATGCTTATGAAACACAGTGTCTTGTGAAAAAGTCCAATTGGATTCATTTTTACACCAGTGATCATATTTACATCCTACACACACTAATTGACCGCATGTTAACCAAAACAAGAACAAAATATTTGCATGTTTCATAGTTTGGCACATATATCTATTCTATAAAATTCTTGAAAGTGGTGTAGGTGCTGAAATCTCTGATATTATCAAATCCATGTACACAAACAAGAAGTGCAGAATTCAAATCAGCAACAAAAGAACACAATTCTTCCCTCAGGAGCGTGTAGTGAGACAGAGTTGCTGCCTTGGTCACCATATTAGATGGCTCAGCAGCACCCAGTCTGACTCAATAAGACTCAGAGTTCAGATTCCTGCTGTATGCAGATGACCTGGTCCTGCTGTACCCCAATGCTCAGGGTCTACAGCAGAACCTAGACCTGCTGTAGCAGTACTGACAGACCTGGGCCCTGACATTCAACCTCAAAAAGTCCAAAACTATCACCCTTCACAAAAGATCCAGAAGTCAGGGAAACACACCACACTTCACCATAGGAACACACGAAGCAGAACATTGTAATGAGTTCAATTACTAAGGACTGAAAATTAGTTCCATGGGAAATTTCAGTCCAGCAGTGAATGAGCTGGCAGAGAAGGACTGAACCACACTGACAGTACAGACTAAGTGCACACACACTGGCCATAGAGACGGGCTGCTATAAGGGGTTATGGCTCCCTATAGAGCAGAGAGTGTGCACACAGTGCAATGACTACGCAGTAGAGACAGAGCTGCACTTCCAATGTGTAAAAAATGTAATCATATATGTGAAATATATTTTTTAAAAATTAGTTATTAACCCACCCTCAGTTCTCCCTCCTGCCCAACATTAACAAAGTGCCAATCCTCCTGGGGGGAAGAAAGGAGAGCTGCATTTTAGCAGGACAGCATGTATTTGTCTGTCACAATCTGAAGGACAGTCAGTTTCACACCCAAACACACACACACACACACACACACACAGAGAGAGAGAGAGAGAGAGAGAGAGAGAGAGAGAGAGAGAGAGAGAGAGAGAGAGAGAGAGAGAGAGAGAGAGAGAGAGAGAGAGAGAGAGAGAGAGAGAGAGAGAGAAAGAGAGTAGTACATTTTCTCTTCATTCTTTCAGTCATGCTGGATGTGAAAATTAAAGGTCATGTTTAAATTTTGACTCAGGTCTTCTATGTTTGCTTTACAGGGTGCCCTGGAGGTGTGAGGCAAACGTGCTAACCACTAAGCCACTGTGCCCCCCATTTTAATGACACTTTTACCAATTTTATTTTGGGGAACACGTGTATGTCATGTGTATGTGTTGAATACATAACATGACTAGAAAAGTCATAATGCAGTTCTCCTCATTGTACCATGTGTTTTAATATGTCATGTCTATATTACGGTTATTGTAATAATCTATCTATCTATCTATCTATCTATCTATCTATCTATCTATCTATCTATCTATCTATCTATCTATCTATCTATCTATCTATCTATCTATCTATCTATCTATCTGTTCCTTTACATTATAGTATGTATACAAGTGACCATGTCAACTGACAAGTGAGTAATTAAATATCTCCTTCAGTCTCTCTAAAAATTGTTATTAAAAGTTTAAATGTAAAGTAAAGTAAATTAATTAATTAGTAAAATATAGTTTACTAATCTCTCTCTCTCTCTCTCTCTCTCTCTCTCTTCCTCCGTGTGTGTGTGTGTGTGTGTGTGTGTGTGTGTGTGTGTGTGTGTGTGTGTGTGTGTGTGTGTGTGTGTGTGTGTGTGTGTGTGTGTAATGACCCTGCTGCTATTTAAAACTCTGACATTAGATGGCAGTATAAATTTACCCAAACCCTTCAGTCACTACATGTCAAACAAAGGAAATCGTAACATTACGTCATTTTCTATTCTTTTTGGAGTCGGTTGTGAAAGTATAAAAAGTCCTTTGGTGTGCACTTATTTTATACACATTATCAGTTGTTGCATTTTTAAATGTTATCGCATGGAAAAAGAATGACGTAATATTTATCTGATACATGACATCTGTGACGTATCTGTGCCAGCTTCAGTTTATATATAGTCTTCAGCACTCTTTTCTGTAATTTCACTGTTTCACCAAAGAACATACAGTAAGAACATAAGTACATCATTTGAAGAGTTTCCTTCTCAAGGCTCCACTTTTTCAGCATGTTATTGCCAATTTTCTTCACTTTAATGCGCAGCATAATAGAAGAAGGAGAAAAAAAGTGGCATCTCTGCAGAAGGCGCAATAAAGTGCACTGATGTCTGTAACCATAATGACATTATTAATAGTGAAATGAGAAGCTAAAACACTCACTAACTCCATACTTTAACCTGCACAAGAGGAGAAAGTGCTTTTTTGTTGTTGTTGACTTTCTTTATAATAACACTATCAAAAACCACATCACACCTCCCACGCAAACCTCTGTTCTTTATCCTGCTCCCTCAAAGGTCATCAGACAGATAAGAATTGTAGGTATATTCTGAGTTATAAACGATTAAGCTCAATCATTTACAAATGAGATATTAATAATAATAAAAAAAAACAATGTTCAGACAGGATTCCCTAATCATGGTGCAGTTCCCATTCATATCTCACTGCGTAAAGTTAAAAAGAGTTTTTTGAGTTCTAAGTAATGTATAAGATTGTAACATATCATGCATTACTAATTATACATTGTGTATTGTAGAGAGCACACAATGCTTTCTGTGTTTTTAACATGCCGACACCTCGAACTTTGCAAACATGTGTAGGCGGTGTGTTTGTGTGTGTGTGTGTGTGTGTGTGTGTGTGTGTGTGTGTGTGTGTGTGTGTGTGTGTGTGTGTGTGTGTGTGTGTGTGTGTGTGTGTGTGTGTGTGTGTTCATAAGTGAGTGGGCAACTTTCCAACAAGATGCGGTATGATGAAATATGCTGTGATGACATACTGTATCTCTTTAAACAAAAGATTATGACATTATTACAAAATCTATGCAATAAGAACAACGTTACAACTCATATGCATTGATGCAAACGATAAGGACATTAAAAAGCTGTTTAAAAACCCATTTGAATGTTGTTTGCTTAGCAATAAGAATGATCATTCCAGACAGGATTCTTCATAAATAAATGAATAACTAATTGTAACCTCAGATCTGTCAAAGAAGTAACCCCAAGTGTCCATCTGCCTCTTGGCACTATTAAAGGTGCTCGATAAGGTTTTAATGTTCAATGTGTTAGTTTGTGAGCATGTCTCAGGAAATTAATACCACAGGAAATGTGATATTGATGTTTTCGCATGCATATGTGAACGTTTTGCGTTTTTACGCCCACATGCGTCAAACAAAAACATTCTCCGTGTCTGTAAATTCCCTGACGCGCGGTTGTGATAAGAAAACGCCAGGTTTGCACGTTTTAGTCTGGTTTTAACAGTAAAGAAAGTGCTGATACACCTTGCGTTGTGTTTTTCCCACTCTAGTACTATTCCCATGGTGAAATATTCACTATCGTTGCTTTGGGTTAACTGTGAAGCGTCATTACGCACAAACACTCATATAGTAAATTATTCCTCTGGATGTCATCATGCACAGTTCTGAATTTGCATTGACTTCCACGTAACGTCAGTTAAAATGAGTACATGTGCTCCTTATGTCATAGGTCACAACTGCTAGTACTATTTTTTTTTCAAGATTTATTTTTAAATAACCAGGAAATTCAAAGAAAAGAAAGAAACAGTTATTTATTTTGTAGTCACATAGAAATGATTTGAAATATTCACAAAACCAACATGGAAATGATAGTCTAAATATTCTTTACTTTTTCTTTTTTTATGCTACAAATTAGCCAAAAATATTTTATTCATTAATAAGCTGAACATCATTATTTGTCTCAGTTTATAGTTTCGCTGAACGTAACAGATCAAGTTAGCTTCTGTTATCACTTATGTTACAGCAACTCTAAACAGTCGTTCATTCACCGGACTCTCTTCTTACTGAAAGAAAAAACAAAAATATCATTTTAGAATCATAAGAAACTGTCCTGTGACAGTAAACTTGCTTCATACTTGCTCTGACACTGGAGACTCCTTCCATAAATATTAAAAAACATAAAGAAGCCTTATCCACACCATTTCAACCTTTCAACCTTTCAACATTATTTTAAATATTTTTTTTGATAAAAAACAATGTTTTGATGTAAAACAATAATTTTATTGGTTGATCGTTAAATTTAGATTATGTCCAGTATTTATCATACAACTCTGTAAATGAGTGGCTACCATAGAAACAATAATATATTGAAGGAATCATATTATAATTATCTGTGTATATATTATAAATGATATATGATATGAGCCTGTGATTTGAATTACAGACTGCAATAATGTCAGACACTCTCATAGAACATAAATCAACAATCATAATATAAAAATCAATACTGCTGTGAACTTCTGGAACTTATAATTATGGTAGAATTATTATGATTTCTACTTTATTATTATTATTATTATTATTATTATTATTATTATTATTATTATTATTATTATTATTTGATAAATGCTAAAAAAAATCATAAATATTCCTTCTAGCCTAACAAACCGAAGAAAAAGTTGTTATAGCTGTTAAAAAAATGTCTTATCAGTAATTGCATTATAAATTCATGCTGCAGGTTTCAACCATCATTCAGCGATTCCTATAAATAAATTAGTTATCTGGCTCATATAATCGAATTTGAATAGGTGTCTAAGTGTGTGGGTGGCTTTTTTTTTTTTTGCACAGTGTGGAATGAAACCAAGGTCTTTATAACTGCTGCAGAATACAGCTGTCTGTGCTGGTCTTACCAGATTCAGGTAGGTGTGAGATTTTATTCTCAGAACTTAAAAAGTACAGTGTTTACTCCAGATCTTCAGTTGTATAAATATAACAAAGTTAGTAGAGAGATTATCTTTGACTGATGCTCAATCATGAATGCATTAAACTCCCAGGACTCATCAGCAGGTGGTGTTGGTATCAGTGTAGTTATTGAATATGATAGAGAAGTATTTCTGTCTTATGATGTATGATGAATAAGTGACTCTGGAAAGATAGCAGGAACCATTTAGAGATAAACGGTGGTGCATGATAATAATCTAGCAATATAATTTGAGCAAGAGGACAGATGAAGAAGTTGTTCAGCTGAAAAAAAAACAAAAGCAATACCTGACAGAACATTTGATCAGCATATGAAAGTTAAACTATACATTTTTAAACTTATCTACAGTGGCCATAGACTAAAAAAAATCAGAATTCATGTAACCAAACTTTCTTTTCCTTCTCACTGGGTTTGGAACCAATGTTGCACCTTTATTAACATTTTACTTAGTGCATGTGGTATAGCTTTAATATTTTCAGAGTAATTGTATGTTGATACCTAATAAGATCCAAAATATGTCCATTTAATGGTTCCTATGCCAGTAAAAGTAAAGCATGGAAACTTTATTTCTGATAGTTTACATTTCACAACCTACTCAGTTAATGATTATTTATAAAGGTCAAAAGTTTCATATATAATAATAATCTAAAATAATCTAATCTATAGCTTATATTTAACTCTTCTAATCTCACCTTTAATAGTGACACTGTCACTAAAGTTTATTAGTTTACTAACTACATTTAGTATCAGAGTGCAGAGTACATGTAGCCTGTCCTGCATTATTGTTTACAAAAATAGTGCAAAGCTGAAAGCTGTCTGATAGCTCTTAGATTATAAATGGTATAAAAACCTGTACCCAGAGACTCAGATTTAATACTGAGCTCGGGTTAATGTCTGTAAGGAGCTGTGAATGTTCTCTTCTTCTTCTTCTTCTTCTTCTTCTTCTTTTTAATTCATAATAATAGGAACAATAATATTACTATTATTAATATTATTGTCATCAATACTACTACTACTACTACAAATAATAATAATAATAATAATAATAATAATAATAATAATAATAATAATAATAATAATAATAATAATAATAATAATAATAATTGTGTTTAACAGTCTGCATCAAAGTGTGCTGTACATATATATTTGTATGCTCTTTTATACAGTGACACCATTTACATTACATCTTCTATAGTCTATTAATCTTTTATATAGTCACCATTACAGTGGCTGTCAAGAGAGAAGTGAACTTCAGTACCCATGAGCTCCTTGCGCGAGCACTACGTGTGTGCGTATGCGTGTGAACGTGCGAGCGCGTGTGCGCTCTCGCCTCTGTTGTATGCCGACTTTGACGTCACTACTGGAACTGCCCTGTCACGCGCTGTTAGTAAAAGTTGGGATAGAGTGAGAAGCGGAGCGCGCGCGAGAAAGAGAGAGAGAGAGAGAGAGAGAGAGAGAGAGAGAGAGAGAGAGAGAGAGAGAGAGAGAGAGAGAGAGAGAGAGATTACAGACTATAGCGTTCATTGCAAAGTTGTTTAGAAGGACAGCTGAACTCTGCATGAACACTCAACCTTAGATACAGACAGAGAGAGAGTGAAAGAGAGAGAAAGAGAGAGAGACAGAGAGAGAGAGAGACAGAGACAGAGAGCGCGCGTGCGCGCGCTTTCGAAAAACTTGACACTCGGTGTGTTTGCAAAATTCAGAAAGTTGAGCTGTTTTATTCTGTACTTCAGTAAATGTTGTGACAGTAAGGAGTGAGCCGGCGTGGATCGACGGGAGAGAAGCCGAGCTGTCAAAGCCGATGAGTAGTGCAGACTGCAGCGGGAATGAGGAGCTGGACTTCAGGCTGATCTTCGGTGAAGACGGTCAGCACCAGCCGCCGCCAGGCCCCGCAGGTTAGTACTGCACTTTCTCCCTCTACTTAACACACACACCCCCTTTTATCAGCTTTTATTTTATCTATAGTGCTTCAGCTTTCCTCCAAAACACTGCTCACACTGCTGAACCGGCGTGCGCTCCTTTTGCCAGGGTTTTGCGCGCGCTAGTGAAGTGTTTGTGGGTTAATAGCGTGGTTATAAGACTCTTGGCTGTGTGTGTGTGTGTGTGTGTGTGTGTGTGTGTGTGTGTGTGTGTGTGTGTGTGTGTGTGTGTGTGTCTGGATAGCGTTACCATAAACCACACACTGACATATTAAATAATATGTCATGTCTCCAACATTGACACAGTGTTTAGATCAGTTGTGTCAGATCCACACAACCCAGCTAAAAGTTAACTGGACTTTTAAAGAGTTACTCTGCCAGCCAGGAAAGTGAACATTAAATCTACATGTTTAGTGACACGTGAGTTTTAGCTGGCACATAAAACACACACAGTAGTAAATTATTCCTGTTCATTTAGTTTCACAGTTCATTTGGTGACAGATGTGTGATCCTGCACCTCATTGCATATTTCTTGCTGTGTTTATTTAATATACATAAGCTCATTTTTTGTTCATATTGTGAGCAATAAATGCTCGAGATATTCTCTAAATATTCTGATGATCAGTGTGAGAATGTTACAGTAATGTTACCTTTCTCCGATTTCTTTGTTTGTTTGTTTAATGGCAAAATTTTTATTTGTTTATCTATTTTCACTGAAGTTTTACATACTTTTTTTTTTTTTTTATCAATTTCTAGTTGCAGTTTATGCTTTGGACTCTCTGGGAAACAATTTATCATCAATTACGTTAAAGGCCCTATAAACCTTTGTTGTGCAGCAGTGTCTTTCTCTGTCTTCTTATTTTTGTTTTTACAAAGGATTTTTTATTTATTATGTAGAATTTGTTTCTATGTTTGTTTAGAAGTAGTTACTTTTTATGAGGATGTTTCAGAGGAAATGAAACTTACAGCATGTCCGTAGTTCATTCATTCAAAAATCACACTAAACTGAATATTATTTATTAATAAATAAACAGTGAAATAGTTCTGATATATTATGAGGTAATAATGTGTGTGTGTATTTTTTTAAATAATGTAAAGAGTAAATAAATAAATCAATTATTTGACAAGGAGAATATTATAGGTGAAAGTTGTTGGAGCTTGGGAGACGAGACCGGATTAGTAAAGTGTTTATTTAATGACCTTGTATCTATAAGGATCATCCCAGCACTGAAACGTTATAAAGCATAAAGGAAGTTCTGCAGGGCGTTTTCCTTCTCCTTCCAGCATTTAAATATATTTGGCATTAAATCACATGCAATATCAATATGCAATATGCAAATCGGACTAAATGAACCAGATAAAGTGTGACATTGCACTCCAGTTTGAGGCCAGTGCGTATTTCTGCAAACATTACACTTATCCATAAGTTTGTAATAACAACTTTGAGGAAAATTCATCTCAGAGAAATGTGTTTATTACTGTTATGGGATTAGCCTTATTTATATTGTGTATGCAAGTGAACATGTCACCTGAGTATATTTGTGTACTATGTTTGTTTGTTTGTTTGTTTGTCTTGAATTTGTGATATAATTAAATAGCATTTGTAAAATCTAACACAAATGAGTCTGTGAGTCTTCACATATGTGTCGAGAAGGAAACAAGTGTGTACAGTCAACCTGCCATGCTTTGGGTGCATATGTGTGTGTGTCTGTGTGTGGGTGGACATGTTTGAATGTGTTTTGTATTTTTATTGTACTAGCGAAGCCTGAGTGTAAACGCTCGTCTTGTATGCAACGCATACTTTATGGATCGGCCAGCGTGCTGCAGCATGATGTAGCTGATGGTTGGGCTTGTGTGTAAGTGCTAAAAAGTTTGTCACTAGCAAAGACACTAAGGAGGATCATTCAACTGTCATAGAGGATTATTCGCTTATGGTGTGATTAATACATGGCAGAAAACAAGAATTTATAATATTTATGCTTTTTAATTTCCGTTTGATCACGTTACACAATTTCCTGCAGACTTTAAGGGCCTTGTGAGATTTTGTCTTAAGTTTGCGGTGTTGAAATTAAATTCTGGAGAGTCTTTTACTGTTTAATAATAATAATAATAATAATAATAATAATAATAATAATAATAATAATAATAATAAAAAGTGTGATAATTTGACAGATAAAAACAGTTTGGATCGAATCCTGCAAACTAAAGTAACAGCATTGTAGAGTTTCAATTCAGATAAGCACATACACACACAGACACACACACACACACACACACACACACACACACATTTTTAGTGTAGCGCTGAATGACACGACATGACAGTGCTGTTGAATGAGCCAGTCAACATTGTCAGACAGTCAGACCTGGGAAGTGTGTCCCATCCTTGTTGAAGCAGTTTTAGCTCCGGCTTTAGTTTATATTTTTCCCCACAATGTGATTTCACGCCATGTTTATGTCCTGCGTGAGGAGCGGATGAGATATGTGTGGCATTTGCCTCGTGTAGTGGATAATTACATGCTGCTACTTTCATACCACTTGTGGTTAAGGTTGGAATTTATTTATTGCAAAGCAGATTAAGCACTCCTGTCTGTCAGCCACTGTGGAGGTGTTGAAAGGTCAACGTCAACATATGGGAGACAAAAACAAATGCACCGTATATATATTTACCATGAAAGATACACTGCAGGATGTTCATACAGACTCGTATCAGGAATTGCATAGACTCTGTGTCGTTATTATATTGACTCAATTAAAAGCATTGCTTAAAAAATTCAGTGTCCTTATTAAACGTTTGTTTGAATATTTTCACGGGATTTTTTTGTGAAGTTATAAGACATTACATAAAAAAGTTAGACATTTACTTAGTGTGTTAAAGACTACACAAAGCATTTGAGTAGTAGCAAGTAGCATGCTAAATAGGGATGGCAACTAAAGTGTGGAATAATATGTGGTTTGGGACGTAGCCTCAGGATGCTTAGCACACTTTTTATTTATATTGAGAGCACCACAGTTAGCTAGACGTTAGCTGGTCTTTTAGCTACCATCTGTTCTCTCAGTTCACTCTCTCTCTAGTCTTCTCTTCTCTCTCTCTCTCTCTCTCTCTCTCTCTCTCTCTCTCTCTCTCTCTCTCTCTCTCTCTCTCTCTCTCATTCTCTTATACTCTCTCAGTTGCCCGATACCGCAGTGTAACAGTGTTCGTTTTATGCTATCATAAGCAACACGTCGTCACGTAACTTGATGCTGTGTTCAAGGCAAAGTTGCAGCTTGTATTTGCAATAGTCTTTTCAACTACCAGTTCTTTCCTCATACATGTAGTGACATCCGATCGACATGGCCTGAGTCTTACTTCGTTACTTTTAAAATAGTTTATACCCATATTGTCTTTAGAGCTGTTAACAGATAATACAGAGATAGTACTTAGTTAAAACTGACTGTAATAATCTTTTATTCGAGGAGGTGAGCATCAACATTAGAGTTATCACTATGTTTGCTGACTACCTTGTTGCTAGCACTACTTGCTAGCACTAGTAGCGACTCGCTACTTGCTGTTTACTTGCTCGTCAGTCTATAGTTTGCTATATGGTACTGTAGAACAGCACCATAAGGCACTTAAAAGTGGGATTAAAATAACTTTTTATGAACTTTAAGTCAGTCTTTTGTGGTGGCATCCATGTTTTTATCTACCTCACACGTTGAACATCCTTAAGTGGTAAATTCCATTATTACAGCTTACAAATAACCTCTGACACCTCAAAAGGCACCTCAAGCTCTTGTTGAAGGGAGAACTGTTTCACAGCACGATGTGTGCACCATACTGACATCTGTAAAGGGCTTTCCCTGAGGCTAAGCTAAACACAGCGAGCTGGCTAACTCGAGCTAGTTTGGTTAAATATATTAAAAATAACAAAACTATAATGTCTCACTTTTTCCAATGTGTGTTCTTTCTTTCTTTATCTATATATATTATACATATATTAGCTATACTGTATTGTTTGATCTCCAGCTTGTTAAAACATCTGGAATAAACAGGATAGTATTAGCATGCTAACTTAACTCACACCAGAGGATAAAAATTAGTAAAAAGGATCGAATCGCTTGCTCTCATCGGCTGACTTTAGTTCTCCAGATCAACAACTTCATACCTGGGCAAAGAAACAAACTCCACAATGAGGACAAATTATCTGTCAGTTATCATTCGCTAACTTCCTACAGAGTTTGAGAACAATTAGTTGAAGTTAAGGCTCATTCTGACTTCTTTATTTTTAAGCAAATTTATACGGAAGTTTTACGGAAACATTTCAGCGATAATGGCTGGGGAAACTTTATAACAGTATATCAGTAGATTTTAGTTTTAAGTAAGTGACGGGTTAGTTTACTGGAAAAATAAATCAGAAAGTAAAGATTCATTTATATCACAGTATGATATCATATTTTCATATACAAAAGCCCTAATTTCAGAAGTTAATGAGCAAATCTCATTTTATTTCTTTAAATGTGGATATCTTCATGGTGAGATTTGCATTAAAACCTGAATTGTCTACAGTCTTCCAGTCACTGCAAACATGAATGTAAATTACTTGTGTATGAAAAAACATTGAATAGTCAAGTGATGTTAGTGGAAGTGGGTTGTTCCCTGAACTGCTTGCCATTGCAGCTTGTAAAAAAAAAAACTTCTCCTATGTGACTGCATTTGTGTATACGGAGGGATTGACTGCTTGATCCGGTGGTTATGTTACAATTCTTAGCAAAAATCATGTTGGTGTGTGTGTGTGGATCAGAGACACGTTTTTAAAACTGCAGACTGCAACTTTAATGGCTATAAAGAGGAATTAAGATTGTGTTTATTTTCTATTTTATGTTAACAAAATTTAATGACTGAAATTTAAGATGAATGACAAGATGGCATCTTGACACATCAAACATTTCATCACAAGATTATTCTAAGCATACACAAATGTTATGTTTTATAAAATCATGGATACACGTCTGTGACTGATGATCGTGGTCAAATGAAGGACTAAAAAGCATAGAACACCGCTGTGCTTAATATGTCTGTCTGAATGTGTGTGTGTGTGTGTGTGTGTGTGTGTGTGTGTGTGTGTGTGTGTGTGTGTGTGTGTGTGTGTGTGTGTGTGTGTGTGTGTGTGTGTGTGAGTGTGTGTGTGTGTGTGTGTGTGTGTGTGTGTGTGTGTGTGTGTGTGTGTATGTGTGTGTGTGTGTGTGTGTGTGTGCGCGTGTGTGCGTGTGTGTGTGTGTGTGTGTGTGTGTGTGTGTGTGTGTGTGTGTGTGTGTGCGTGTGTGTGCGTGTGTGTGCGTGTGTGCGTGTGTGTGTGTGTGTGTGTGTGTGTGTGTGTGTGTGTGTGTGTGAGCATGTTTTTCACCATACAGTAAGAAATGATCTACCTGGAGAAGTCTGTCTTTCTGTGTTACAGCAATAACGTGGCCTTGAGATCGGCAGCTTGTCTTTCATGTGTTGAGGTGGCATTAGTTGGGTCACTGTGAACTTTTAGATATGGTGTATATGTGTGTGTATGTGTGTATCTGGCTGTTTGCCCAGGCATGCCATGTGGTCCTCAGATGGCAGTGGAATTTAGGGGGAGGGACAGACGTACTACCGTTTCTCTCCCACTGAGACAGGAACAGGAAAGGTAGTCTATCTCTCTAATTTTCTTCCATCTCCAGACTCTCTCTCTCTCTCTCTCTCTCTCTCTCTCTCTCTCTCTCTCTCTCTCTCTCTCTCTCTCTCTCTCTCTTTCTCTTTCTCTGTCCCTCCTCACCTCCCAGGACCCATATCTGGCAGTTCAGTTTCTGTCATTACATTGTCGCTTCGTGCTTTAGCCCCTTTATTTTCAGGACGTGAGAATTAGAATTTAGCAATTCAAACTACCAACAAGTAACCTACTACGCAGTTACGCAGCCTTTGCACTTAACCGAGTTTGCTGCATGCATAATCAAGCTCAGTGATTACCATAACGAACGGTCGCTGTTTCAAAGATTAGTTTTTTCTCACGCTCTGACTTATCGACGCTTATAAGTCACTCATTACTTCAAAACGTGGCTGCTGGTGGGTTTACACACATGTCTTAGGTTGGAACGAGTCATAGTTTAACAGCAGGCAGGAGACTGAGAGGTGCACAGAGACGAGAGTAGAGAGAGGAATCTTGTGAGGAGTAAATGGGGGAGTGCCGGTGAACACTGAGACTGTTTGGAGCACTCGTGTCTGGCCTGCTGTCTCAGTCGTGGGAAAGACTGAAATTACATCGCTCACAAGGCCGGTTATTTTCAGCCGTGGCTGAAAGCGACAGAGGGCACACACTCGACTACTTTAGCTCCTCTGAAGCAGGACTCCCCTGTGAGCTCACCGTGCCCGCAGAGCTGAGTGAGAATGCTGTGTGCCACGTCCCCAGGTGAGTTTGCGAGCGTGTCTGTGTGTCTTTTACGAAGAGACGTCAGACAGAAATCCTGCCTCATTTAATTAAAAACTTTTTTGAATATTAATAACACGTCTTGTTTATCGTGTATGGATGTGATACGAAGCCAGTGCTGTGTGTTCAGGAGACAACAGCATCGTTAAACGGTGGGCCTGATGGATAATGAAGCCTGCTCCTCAGCTGTTAGTGACTCAGGCATTGTTTAGGCAGCGATAAACAGAGAGACAGGCACATGCTGACTCACTAAAGACCCTGACTCGACTCGGGTAATATTTAATCCAAATGTGTGAACCAGCATCACATCATGATCCACTCTAACATGGAGAATATATGGAGGGAACGCGACAGACTGTTCAGTCCCAGAAACTCACTGAACCTTACAGTTTGTATCCTGTGTGTGTGTGTGTGTGTGTGTGTGTGTGTGTGTGTGTGTGTGTGTGTGTGTGTGTGTGTGTGTGTGTGTGTGTGTGTGTGTGTGTGTGTGTGTGTGTGTGTGTGTGTGTGTGCATATTCATATCTGCATGCCAGTGTTTGTGTTAAGAGATGGACTTGATTAGCAAAATCACCACTATGATAAGTCCATTAATAGTAGGACAGTGTAATAGGACGAGACCTCAACACCATTATCCTAGTCACATAGTGTTCTTTTATATTAAGTTTGTGCACCCTGGTTTTATTCTCTACCCCACCTCAGGGACAGTGTGTAAAGATGGAACGGATGAGAATTTGTGCGCCGATGACTGGAACATGGCGAGTGTGAGCGGGAGTCGTTTGTTTCCCGGGGCGAGGCACGAGCAGATATGCGTGGCATTTGTCTAGTTTAAATTTAGCGTAACCGAAGCCAGCACTGGCTGCTCTGCATCATCTTGCCTGCACCGTTACCGGCATTGAACTCTCGCATTTAATCGGGAGGGCATGAACATGTGAGGACAGACAAGAAAACCTCTCCTGCTTAGTCGTAACACTGCGCTGTCTGAACCATAAAAGGATGTAATTAATCTGATATTATATTTAGTATGGCTGATATAAGCAGGCTAATAGAATTTAATTAAAGATACAATTTGATTTTCAGTATCTGTATCTGAGATTTTTTTGTTGCTGACAAATATTAAGATAAATTATTTAGAACTTTTATGAAATGAAGTGAGAAAAAAGGAAGAAAAAGACACACGCCGGTAAGAAGATGAGGCACAAGGTTTGATTTCTTTCTAGCCCAGATATGTCTACATCAGATATGGTGACAGCCGTACAAATGAGACCAAAGGACAGAAAGCAGAACTTTTCATTTGATTGAAAGGATTTACCATGTTTGGTATTCTAAGGAAAAATGGCATGAAAAAAGTAGAGCATTATAGGCTTGAAAAGATAGAAATCAAGAAAGTAGCAGCGTATCTGTCTTAAAGTTTGTGTGTGTGTGTGTGTGTGTGTGTGTGTGTGTGTGTGTGTGTGTGTGTGTGTGTGTGTGTGTGTGTGTGTGTGAGAGAGAGAGAGAGAGAGAGAGAGAGAGAGAGAGAGAGAGCCCATACAATTTTTAATACCATCAATATAACACATTTCTAAACTGTAAAAGTTTCATTTTCGAGTACGATTTCGATCTAAAATCACTACCGTCACTGATAATATTGTCTACATGGATATCAGTGCAAAGTTGAGCAAAAATTCACCCTTAAATTAAAGAATTTATTATTAATATTAATTTTCAAAGAAGCTCTTTAATGAGTCCTAATTTTATAATGCTGCTTTCCTGTTCTGATATACACCAAGCTAGAATTATGGATTTACGCTGATTTAGTACACATTAATTACACAAAATAACTGAATGTTTAAACCTACCTCCACCGAACAACCCGGCCGTTTCACCCAGCCTGAACGTGTTACCCCGTTATCATTAACATTAACGATAATACAATTTTCTCAGACATGAACACATAAAGTCCGGTAAAATGTTTGCATACTTGGCTTGCATACGACCCCAAAGTAAAAAGAATTCCCCTTCTAAAACCCCCCTCCTGCACAGTTAAGTGATTCACTGATTAGCTCACCGTGCTGAATTGGTTAAAAACTCATTTGTAGCCTTAATTATAATT
Source organism: Tachysurus fulvidraco (assembly GCF_022655615.1). Classification (NCBI taxonomy): domain Eukaryota; kingdom Metazoa; phylum Chordata; class Actinopteri; order Siluriformes; family Bagridae; genus Tachysurus; species Tachysurus fulvidraco. The sequence goes on from NC_062518.1 coordinate 5,426,566, forward strand.
TAATTGCTTGTTGTGTGAGTGATGCACGTTTCTCCCATGCAGAGAAGTGAGGTCAAATAAAAGGTCCTGCTCCTATCATAGGGAACGTATTACTCACATTAAGCACAGAGACAGATGATCATTTCAGAAAAGTGGTGGAAAGATGGAAATACTTAGATATATGTTATTATTGTTACTTACAAATGAAAAGGAGCAAGAAATGGAAAAAATGACAGAGCATTGCTAATGGGTTTATAGTTCGTTGTCTCTTCTTCAGATTGATTGAAAAAGCAAACCTGTTTACAAACCTGTTTCTATCATATTCGGTTCCTAATGTATTTCTTTTTTTTGTTTGTTTCTTAGATTAGTTTTTAGTTCAGGTTATTTATTGATGCTGAACTAAATGGAAACGTGGTTATAAGTCCTTTATTCCGCTTTTTGTATTGTCAGTCTTGACGTCATCCTTAAGAACACGTTTAAACACTAAAATCGGCTCACTATGAACGCTATAAAATCATTAATCGTTAATGCATCTGCCGCTGTGTTTATCGATATGTCCCATCTGACTCGGCGCTGGTCATCGCCTCGTATCCGTCGCTTTCTCAGTGTCTTACAAACCCTTACAAAATGTATCATCTGTAACGTTGTGTTATTATGAGTGTGTAATTAGGTAGAGGTAGGAGCAAATGTCTGAGATGTGTGTGTGTGTGTGTGTGTGTGTGTGTGTGTGTGTGTGTGTGTGTGTGTGTGTGTGTGTGTGTGTGTGAGTGCATGAGTGGTCCCTTCTTATTTGCCCATGACCTTTTTTATCTGAGTCACACTAAAGGTGGTACATAATTTGGGAGTAGACATATATAAGAGGGATTTTCCCTTAGCAGTGATGATGATCCTGTGTGTGTGTGTGTGTGTGTGTGTGTGTGTGTGTGTGTGTGTGTGTGTGTGTGTGTGTGTGTGTGTGTGTGTATTTAGTGTGTGTGTTTAGTGTGTGGGTCATTCTGTTCTTTTGTTCATGCAACTGAAATCCGTTCAATTAATTATGTGACTTCTGCCAGCACCAGAGCTCATTTAGAGGTTTCACAGCAACAGGGGTGAATACTTTTGCAAACATCATCGGTTTTAACTCTACACAGTGTAGATACGGTCAAGGGGCAAATACTTATGCAAGATTCTTGATGTTTTCAATGTTTTCAATGTTATCATCAGATGTTCCTAGTCATTTGGAGATGAAGCTTATTATTATGTTGCTGGTGTAATGTGATCTTCATCGTCATGTGGACTTTTCTGAGCACCATTTTTAATGAGTGCAACAATGAATGTAACGTTTGTGGCTAGATTTCTTAGAGCATACAGTATACAGCAGGGGTGTCAAACTCTTACCCGCGGGTGTAATTATATTTGGGCCGCAAGTTCATATCAGATGTGCATTACAGCTGGCTAGCCGCATGCTCCGCTAATAATACGAATCCCAGAATGCCTTGCCACTGTATGGATGCGTAGTCACAAACAGCAAGCGCCCCTTATTCTCTGTTGACAGTCGTTAACAATCATGCTGTAGTCACATCGGGCAAGTTAATTCCACCCTCCACAAAAATGGACAAACAAAAGATGGACAATAGGAGCTTTCAAGACAGGTGCAATATCTGCATGGCCCTTTAATGAGGGAGAGTTTGTCAAAAAGTGTATGGTCAAAGTTTGCGACATGAACACCACTGATGTGTCTTTTATTTCAAATTTAATTTCTTATGTGTTTGTAATATCAAGCTCTGGTTGTTCCAAATCCTGTGTTTAAGCAAAACTAAAGTTTGTTTCCAAATCAGTTGCAGTTAATTTTTCAATAAATATTCAGTTTGGCCCGTGACTTTATCTCAGTTTTATATTTTGGCCCACTGTGAATTCGAGTTTGACAGTATAGGCTGGTCATGTACAGTAGGATCTTTATGGTTGAGCATCTTATCTCGTAACCTTTTTCTTATGACCGGTTCATGGTTTTAGGCTGTAACTGATCTATTTATGCTGAAACCCAAGTTTCTCAACAACCTCCTCCTGCTACAGAAATGAAGGTCTGTGGAGTTTTAGTAAAATTGCCTCTTCCTGTGATATAAGATAGTTCTTGGCCATGTTGAGTAAAGAAGGTAATAATAGGTAATAACAGTAAAACAGTAACTACTTTACTTTACATTACACCTTGTCTCCATGGCTCTCCATAGGGAATGATTGTATCTGTGTCAGACACGGTTCAGAACGGAGAAACATGAAGCACCAGTTCGCTCTGCCAGCTGAGCTTTGTTGATCCTGTAACGTTATCAAAGTGTGGGACGCCTTAATCAGAGAGCTTTATTTAGAAGGCAAACATACGTTCGTGTTGGCTTAGACCGCCGTCGGGCACCGCGGCAGACGTCCGCCGCTTGTCAGTGATGTAACTGACCTCAGGTCAGGGAAATAGGCTGCGTTTGAAAGCCAGTGATTAGATTTAGGGCTTTTGCTGGTGTTTATGTGGATTTTAACACACCAGAGGAAAGTTTTGGGAATTCTAATGTAGACTGTTGTAAGCCAGAGGAAAACGAATGACCTTTATTTAAACTATGCTAAGTTTCTCACTGTGTATATCACTCACACTTAGTAAATTTCTTGTACACACACTCACACACACGCACGCACGCACACACGCACGCACACACACACACACACACACACACACACACACACACACGCACGCGCACACACACACACACACACTCACACACAGGCTGTAGTTGAGAGCTGTCGTGTGGAGGGGCCTGCAGGTGTGTGTGTGTGTGTGTGTGTGTGTGTGTGTGTGTGTGTGTGTGTGTGTGTGTGTGTGTGTGTGTGTGTGTATGTGCTTGTTCAAAGCTTATGCTAGCGACTGTATGTTTATAAGTAAAGGCACTCTGCCAGCAGTTCTTAGAAACAGGAGCGTAATAAAAGCTTTTTCGCCAAGCTACTGCATGCTCAGTGATGACGCATTTCTCCTGTTGTGTGTTTTTTTGGTTTTTTTTTACATCAAAACCTTCTAAATGTAGGTTACATTTTTAGTACATCAAACTGAACAAGCGAAAACTGTTGGACTGTTTTGGTGCAAAGAGAGAAGCCTGCTGTTAATGAGACAGCGCTGCTTCACAACGGGAACCCTGGCTTAGGTTACACCTGTCCCCACAGAACAAAAGTGTGCGTGCACACACAAACACACATACACACACGCGCGAGCACGCGCACACGCGCGAGCAGAAGCCAGGATGTTGTGTAAGTATTGTAGTTCAGGAATTGACCTTGAGAGGAAGTTAGGTTTGCAATTCAGAGCCTAAACACTGTTTGTGTGTGTGTGTGTGTGTGTGTGTGTGTGTGTGTGTGTGTGTGTGTGTGTGTGTGTGTGTGTTTTTGTGTGTTTTTGTGTGTGTGTGTGTGTGTGTGTGTGTGTGTGTTTTTGTGTGTGTGTGCATATTTAACCATATGTTTTAAGGTATATTTCTAATTTATTTCTAAAGCATTTTAAACATTACTGATGGCAAAAATACTGTGAGAGGAAGTCTTGATATTGTAGGTGTGTGTGTGTGTGTGTGTGTGTGTGTGTGTGTGTGTGTGTGTGTGTGTGTGTGTGTGTGTGTGTGTGTGTTCATCTGTATGTGTTTACTGTGATGAACTGTTCCTTTGATAGTGAGTATTACTGTGCTGTCTGCTTCATCCACTAATGAGCATCCCTGGGTGACGTCACATGCGTACACACACACACACACACACACACACACACACACACACACACACACACACACACACACACACACACACACACACACACACACAGGTGCGGAGTAGATCCAGAGAGGGAACAGTGTCCTGCATTTACCCCAGTAGGCACAGCAACTCTTGGCTGCGTCATATCTCGGAGCGGCCTGTGTGTGGTGCGGTGAGCTGCAGCGATTTCCTGCCGTTATTAGCTTAGGAACAGCAAAGCCGCTTAGGAGTCCTTATTTAACCAGATCACGCTAATGAACAACTGCTCTAAGCAGGGACACCTCAACACATTCCTATAAAATCCGCTGTCCTCCTAGCCATTCTATTAAGATGGTGGCTTGTATCTGTATTGATATTGTTGCCCTGTTTATTATGAAGCCACGCCCTTTTTCGTGTTGCATGTGGTAAAATTAAATGAATTCACCACTATACTTAAAATACTTTATCTTACCAGTTGACTGTTGAAGCAGTTTGCTATATGTTTTTCGTTTTACTTTTATGTACAGTATAAGAACTTCTTCAGAATCTTAGATGTATGTTTCGAGTTGAATTTATTTTCAGCAGTAGCTCAGAGGTTAAGCCTTTATTTTGTCACATACATTACAGCACAGTGAAATTCTTTCTTTCGGACCTCCTATACTTTGGAGGTTGGGGTCAGAGCACAGGGTCAACCATGATACAGCGCCCCTGGAGCAGAGTGGGTTAAGGGCCTTAATCAAGGGTCTAACAGTGGTAGCTTGGCAGAACTGGGGCTCGAACCTCAAGCCTCCGATCAACAACCCAGGGCCTTAACCACTTGAGCTACAACTGTCCCTGATTGGACTACTGATTGGACTACTGATTGGAAGGTCTGCCACTTTTGTGTACTTAACCCTCACTGGCTCTGTTGTATAAATGTAAGTCATTTTGGCAAATGCCATAAATGTAAATGTAAATATAAATATTTATTTCAAAAATCACTAAAAGTGAGATTGATGATGTCATCGGAGTGTCTCCCCACCCACCCTCCAGAATGGTTTCTGTGTAAGTCGTGATTCAGCCTATAACTTCTGTGACATTTCAGTCGTAACATCTATGCACACTTATATCGATTCATACACGCTCAAGGATAACGCTCTCTCATAGAGCTGAAACCTTTCAACAGGCTTGCATACAGTATGTTTAGCAGCTTAGGGCTCTCACTTCTGGCTTCTGATACTCAAGACAGACATATTTATTGATGTATTTATTAATAAATTAATTATTAATCCTGGAAGGAAATTCTACATTTTTATTTCATTACTTATTTTTATCTTTCTTCACTCATTGCGGCCCTGTTTTGTTTATTGTACGCTCTGCTGTACACTTTCCTGGCCACAAGATTCAGAATGTTTGCAATCTCATGCAGTCTTCTATTAGGACCACTACTTCTAAGTAGGATATACAGGTAGTAACCGGTTTTAAAGATCAGCACTCTCAACTTTATCAATGTGGCACTCTCATGGGGTTTGCCACCAGCCTCAGAGGAAAATGATGTGGTTGGTCAGTAGTGGTCAGTCAAACAGAGGCATCATCATGCTGGAACAGGTTTCAGTCTCTTAGGTCTGCAAGGTCCTCGAATGGGTGCGATGGTAAGGTGTTCACTTTGTTTGTGAGGTTTTATTTCCATTGGTGTGGTCATCACCTGTTCATTGCAGCCATGATTTTCTTCTTGGCTTGTGTTTTCTTCCTTCCTTGAGATTTCACTGTGGCCCCTGATCGTATTGTTTCGGCTCCCTTGTTGTGGATGTCTCCAGGTTATTGCTGTTTTTGCTTAGTCAGCGGGTTAGGGTTAGGGTTAAGGTTTCCACTGTTTTGTCGATCTCCCCCCACTGTTTTTCTTCTACATCTCCAGGGGCAGGTGGTCATATCCTGGCCTGAACAGGGTGCTTTCCCACTTGGCCTCAAGACGATGTTGTAAGCAGATATCAGGTATCTGTCCCTGACCTCACTGCGTTCAAGTGTTTATGTGTTTATGTGTGAGTGTGTTTGGGCAGGGCATGGGGGCGTGGGGGCAGTTACAGAGTAGAGCTTGAAATTTCAAACATGACCTGACTATAGCACAAGAACATTCTGTTGGAGCCTGGCCACAACGTTGGGTTTTGAATCCTAACCCGACTACGCTCTAATCGCCCCATCACCAACAGAAGACAGCGTCTGGTCTGAATAATGGATCCTCTGTGAGTATTAAACAACATTAAATAGCACATTAAAGGTACTTGACTGTATGATTTCAAGACTTTTACCATTAGAAGTAGCGTAGCTAACAAACGGCTGTTACAGTAGCAAGCTACGATAGCGTAAGGTCACTATCATTATAGAGGTGACAATAAAAGTGTTGGTCATATACTAATAGGAATTTTAAATCTTGAGTTTATAAAGTTCATTTGTCATTTCCAAGCTTTGCATTTCATTGAGGCATTGAGCTTGATTAAATGCCATTGACTTGTCTTTTATTTTGCTTATTTCAGTCCCATGTCTCTTCAGCTTGTCCATTCTGGTATCTATCCATCGTTTCATTCAGCCTCGTATGTGTGTTAGCATAAAGGCAAACAGTGGTGGCTCAGTGAATTGGTGTTACATAAAGAAATGAAGTGTGAATTGTGTGCAACAGAAGGCCAGCATTGTGCGTGTTGAGTAAACTTGGAGCTGGGATGAAAGATTTGTTGTTCTTCTGGAGGCAGAACCGCAATGTGATGTTTGCCTTCTTCACTGAACTCCAAGCGAATGAGAAGGTTATTGGAAGACGTCCCAGAGAGATGGATAGAGATTGAGTGCGAGAGAGAGAGAGAGAGAGAGAGAGAGAGAGAGAGAGAGAGAGAGAGAGAGAGAGAGAGAGAGAGAGAGAGAGGAGTTTCTTTGATTTGTGGTTCATATATTTAACTTTGAATGGATTTATTTTTTTGGCCGCGTTTTCCAATAAAATTCAAACCACATTTGTATCTGATTTCAAATCCTTTTAAATATGACTTGGATAGAACAGTTAAATAAAATTTTATGTTTTGTTGTTTTGTTTTGTTTTTCTTTACTCAGTGTACACTCCAGCCTCATTACTCTAATAAATATAGTGCATATAAGAGGCAGTTCAACTGTGATACAAACAACAAACCACATATTGTCGAAATCAATGTACAGAATGGACCATATCTATAAATCTGATCTCTTTGTAATTAAATCTGATCAGCTGTAATGACATCAGATCCATCTCGATCAGATATATCTGTAAATACAATGTAGTATTTCTTTAAATCTATCATGTCCAAGCTATCTGGTTTATCTATAAAAAAAAAAAACATATTTATTTGTAAATTAATCAGATCTATCTAAATCAGATTTGTATGTAGATGTCGGATCCTGTCTGTAAACACATCACATTTATCTTTAAGGATATTCAGGTTTATCTATAAATATATCCGACCATATGTAAATAAATCATATAACCTATAAATAAATCAGTCTGTAAATACTTCCCACATGTCTGTCAGGTCTGAATGTCAATATATCAGCTCCATATATCTGTCAGATGTATTTTTACCCTCCATGCAAAATCAGATTATTTTGACCCTCCATGCCAACTCAGTAATTCAGAGACCTCTATGCACCAAGTGTTCTTCCTGGGTCAGAGGGCACAGTGGTGTGTGACTTTCTGTCCCTCCGGTCCACTAAGCTCTGTTGTCATGGATACGGATGTCTTGTGACATGTGGGTCATGTGGGGATGCTATAAATAAATCCATTACAAGAGAACGGGAGAGAGAGAGAGAGAGAGAGAGAGAGAGAGAGAGGAAGAGAGAGAGAGAGACTGTTCCATATTTATCAGACTTCTCAGAGTATGAGTGCTGGTCAAAAGGATTATCACGTGTTGCCTGCTTTTATGTGTTTAAATAGACAACGTCTGTGTCGGTTATTGCTTGCATGCTTGTGAATTGTGTTTGAAAGTAACAGAGAATGACATGGTCATGATACTTGAAGTTTAATCAAATTTATGTAGCTAAATGTTAAGGGTTAACGTAGGGCTAGTGTAAGTATGCGAGCTATCTTGGTCTGTTTAGTCACTGAAAATCACCAATGGCTTCTAATATAGTGTGGGAGTGTGTGTGTGTGTGTGTGTGTGTGTGTGTGTGTGTGTGTGTGTGTGTGTGTGTGTGTGTGTGTGTGTGTGTGTGTGTGTGTGTATCTTGGCTGGGACAAAATCCCCCACAAAGATCATGTGGGAACATTTTTGGTCCTCACTTTTTGTTTGTTTGTTTATTTGCTTGTTTGCGGCTTAAACAGCTTAAAGGTTTCTGTGTTTAGCTATAGGTGTAGGCGTAGTGTTAACTAGCTGTATAGATAAGTATGTCAGTGAAAGGCCCTCACAATGATAGTAAGGTGTGTGTGTGTGTGTGTGTGTGTGTGTGTGTGTGTGTGTGTGTGTGTGTGTGTGTGTGTGTGTGTGTGTGTGTGTGTGTGTGTGTGTGACAGTGCTCTTTAACTGATGTTATAAATAGAGCCGGTTACCATGTAGTGGTGACAGACTGAATCATGTGCCTGTGTCTGAATGTATTTCCCAACTTGATGGGTGGGGAGGTGTGTGTGTGTGTGTGTGTGTGTGTGTGTGTGTGTGTGTGTGTGTGTGTGTGTGTGTGTGTGTGTGTGTGTGTGTGTGTGTGTGCGTGTGTGTGTGTGTATTCGAGTAAGTGGGTGTGCTTCCTGATTTTAGGCATGCTGACATTCCAATTCTAAATATGAACTTATGTGGAGCAGTGTGCCTCCAATGCTTTCCTATTTTCCTGTAAAGTTTTTTGCTCTTTTCCTCTCTTACTTTATCGAGTTGTCCAATACAGAATTTTTTCTCTCCCTCTCCCTGGTGTAGAGAGATGAGTTTGTACGCCGCATGTACCTTCTTGTTGACTCTGGCCGAGGGTTGTGGTCTGGACAGATTCCCTGGTGGCTTGTTTGTAGACAACCAAACTCTTCTCTGTACAAGGACAATGTAAAAGCACTCCAATAAAGGAGAGAGATGGAGAGAAAGAGAGAGAGAGAGAGAGAGAGAGAGAGTGAGAGAGAGGGGGGAGGGAAAGATCTGCTTGGTTGTGTGCTTTAATCTGTCTTATCAGGCTCCTGGGACTCCGGCCTTGAAAGATAGGGACACACGGCATATTAGCCACACTCACTACAGGATTTGCTGCCTGGATCAACAGCGAACATCTTAAGAAAACAAAGAACGCATAGTCACCATGTATGGAAAGACTACTTCCAACTCACTTCACTGTTCTTGCTGACATCTACAGCTAATAGCTGTAAATACCTTTTCTGTATCCTGTCTACCTGTGGAATGAACTTCACTGAGCAGTGTTTTGCTCGGCCATGTGCTCTGCTGACGTGTCGCTGTCAGCCGGTTATGCAGTGATTGCTGTCATCAGCATGCTTCAGTAACGTGGGAGAGCCAGCAGCACTAGGCCTGTTCTATCATGACTTTATTTTCTCTAACTAACCAGTAGATCAGGTCACAGTAGGTTCATTCACTGTTTTCAATCACTGCTTCCCCACCTAATGATTAGTGTGTGCGGTACAATTGTGTCAGAACTATTTTACGCCTCAATGTTTTAATGATCTTGATGAATCCGGCCCATTAGCTTCAGGCCATCGGTGTTAGAATGCGTGACCTTTTCACTAGACCTTGTTTTTCTTCTCGACAATGCATTTGCGTAATCGTAATGATCTATAATGTTTATTTAATACCTTGTCAACTTTACTTTTTGGTGCATAAAGGCAAGCCTTGCTTAATCAACAGTCTTCACTCTGTTTGGATGATGTCTGTCTGTTTAGTTCAAGCTTTTAATCCTGGTTAGGGGGGAGAGGTGTATTCAGAGACTAGCCATGAAATATCGGGTGCGAGGTATACACTATAGCTCTATATACTGTATATTATTAGATAGATATTATAGATATTTTTTTTCAAATATCCAGTTATTTATCTCCATTATTTTAAACATTGTCTCTGTTACTGAAAGCAAATCACTGATTATGCATATGTCCACTTCCTGAAATTGCTTGTGTTTGCTACCTGCAGTCTAACATATCATATCATCTTTATTTCTTTCTGGAAATTCTTTCCGTTGCATATTGGACATCATAAGATGCAGACATTAGATGTTAGATTAATAGAATGTTTGTAATTATCCACCATCATCATTGTAAAGATGATCGTCCAACATATCAGTAGTTTCTTCCTCTTCTAACTCTCTGGCCTTTCTTTTCAGATCTGGAGCCGGATGACACCACATCGTTCTACATTCTGAACGTGGGTCAGCCTCCAACAGTGGCGAACCAGACCTTAGGTGTCCAGAGGCATGGAGTCCAGGCTCACTCCCATCTCATCTCTACGTCTCCTACGTTGCAGCCTCTTCACAAGCCCTTTGAGCCCAGCTATGAGTCCCCAGACTCTAAATACCCTCCCAGTGGAGGTGGAGGAGGTGCATGTAGGCCTCTCAAGGCCTTTGAATGCCCAAGCATCCAGATCACCTCTATCTCCCCTAGCTGCCAGCAAGAGCTCGATGGTAATGAGGCTGACCTACGCTCCAAAGGTGTGGATGGGGACTTCCACGAGCGGCCGCTGTCCCGGGACCACCTGTATCTGCCCTTGGATCATTCATACCGCGATTCATCACTGAGCCCAAGTCCCTGCAGCAGCTTGTCATCACGTAGCTGGTTCTCAGATGCGTCATCATGCGAGTCCATCTCACATGTGTACGACGACGTGGATTCAGAGCTGAATGAAGCAGCAGCGCGTTTTACACTTGGATCTCCTCTGGCTTCGCCACAGGGTGCCCCGCTGGAGGAGCAATGGCAACAACAGCACCATCACCACCACCATCCTGGTTACACCCCATCACTTTCCCACCCACACACCCACTCGCTCTCTCCACGTCAGTCACCATGCCACTCACCACGTACCAGCGTGACTGACGAGAACTGGCTCAGCCCACGGCCACCTTCACGTCCATCCTCACGGCCTACATCGCCTTGCGGAAAGAGGCGCCACTCCAGTGCCGATATCTGCTGTTCACCGCATCACTCCCCAACACCAACCCCAGGCCCCTCCCCCAGGGGCAGCGTCACAGAGGACACCTGGATCGGCAGTCCTATAGATATGCCATCCTTCCAGTGCTGCACCCCAGACCCTGACATCCCATCCAAGACCAGGAAGACATCACAGGACTGTACAGCTACCTTACAGACCACAAAAACCGATCTCAGTCTGGACAATTCAGGAAATATCTCACCGCTTCGTGATTCGCCAGCGGATGAATCCATGCACGGACTGAAAAAAGATGGAGCTGGCGAGCAATTCCTTTCGGTTCCTTCTCATTTCACCTGGAACAAACCCAAACCAGGACACACACCTATTTTCAGGTAAAAGAAACCCTACAGACACCCAGGACACATTCTGGACATGTATGCAGGGTAACAAATTGTGTTGCATTACTAATCAAGTCCTATGTCTGCAGAGAGGACAAAAATACTCCGCAATGTGATGTTCTGCTGTGACTTGCTCTGGGAATAGTATAATTGTAAATCAGTAGTTCGCAGCTGTCGTATCGAGACGGTGTCATAGGGAGTCGGAATCGTTGTGTTTGAAAGAAAGCAGACTGTTTCAACTCTGGACTTTTTTGTGTTCTGATTTTGTGAAGAGAACGTACAAGCGAGTAGGTTACAAGCTAACTTTAGTGCACGCATGGATACCTTTTATCGTCTTAAACATCGTAGTTTTAACATTTAAGCTTTGTTATGTAGTTCAATTCAGTTAAAGTGCAGAGAACAGTGTGTGTGAACGGAAGTGTCACTTATGAACACAGTATGGAATGGAAAGGAAAATTTTATTCACTTTAATTATAACTTTAGATGACTCATTTTGTAGGATTCTTCGAGTCTTTACTGTTTTTTTGTGCTTGAGAAACTGACAGCATCAAAACTCTAGCAGTAAAATTCCATTTCTAAAAGAAGTGTAAAAATATTGAATCATTTATGGCCATTTTAAACTGCATTTGCATTTCCTGTAGTGAATATACAGTGCTTATAGAAAGCTGATCATTGTGGATTAATAAGATGGAGGGAAGGAAAAGAGAGGGGGGAGGAATGGATAGATGGAGGGAGGGAGGGATGGAAGAAAGGCAGGAAAAAAGGAAGGAAAAGAAGGAGGGAGGAATGGACAGATGAAGGGTGGGAGGGATGTAAGGGAGGGAGGGGTGGAAGGAAGGAAGGCAGGAAGTAAGGAAGAAAGGAAGGAAAAGAAGGAGGGAGGAATGGAGTGATGAAGGAAGGGAGGGATGGAAGGAAGGCTGGAAGGAAGGAATTAAGGAAAAAAGGAGGGCGTGAGGAAGAAAGCAGGGAAGGAAGGCTGGATGGATGGATGGATGGATGGATGGATGGATGGAAAACAAACAAGGGTAGGATGGAACAGATGGAGGAAGTAAGGAAGTATGGCAGGGGGTATGGATGGAGTGATGGAACAGAGGGAGGGAGGGAGGGAACAGAGGAAAGGAATGGAAGGAGGAAATAAAGAAGGACTGAAAGGAGGGATAAAGAAATAGAGAAAGGAGGGAAGGATGGAAGGAAGAATAGAATAGGGAGGAAAGAAGGAACAAATGAAGGAAGGATTGAACAGAGGGAAGGAAGAAAGTGTGGGGGGGCAAGTGTGAAAATACTAGAAAAACTAAATAAGAAAAAGAGGACATTAAAAGTAAGACATTAGCCGTATTGGTCTGACATTTCTTCATTCAGAAGCCTGGAGTAATTCCCTGGTTTACAGGGGCCACTTTTTAACAGCCAGGTCAGGGTTTTGCTCTGATGGCTCACACACTCTGAGTGGTCTGATAACGTTCATTCTGCTTCTCCAGGCAGATCCTACGTCTTTATGCCATATTCATGTAGTGTACGTATCTGGATTAAACACTTCTCAGATCGCTCAAGTGTGACACAAACATCTGTGTCTGTAGGAAAGCTAACTCTGTGGAACCGCACTAACTCACACCCACGTTAATATTATCGCCATCCAGATGCGAGAGTTTTATCTCGGCGGAGACGTGTAAAATGTTGACATGACATCAGTGAGAGAAACTAATCCCATCTGTATAGGGCTAATGAGAGAAAGAAAATATGTGAAACAGGAAAAAAATCAGCCCAGATATCCAAATGAATTTTATGGTTTTTAAAAATACAGCCGTTTTTTTAAATATGGATGTTAAATAATATTAGTCTAAAATAGTAGTGTGTACAGCGTTACACACACCTACACACACACGCACTCACACATGTGCACACATCTGTGAACAGATGCTTAATGAATGAAACTGAAAATGAACAAATATGTATTGCTGCATGATTTTGTAGTGTAAACTCAGAGTGTGTGTGTGTGTGTGCGTGCATGCGTGCGTGCATGCGTGCGTGCATGCGTGCGTGCGTGCGTGCGTGTGTGTGTGTATACACTGGCCTCTATAACCATAAATCAACGAAAAGCACTTAAAGGTCTTGGCCTCACACATGCCATCTCTCTCACTCACTCTCACCGATGGACTCTTTCTCATGCTCTCTCTCTCTCTCTCTCTCTCTCTCTCTCTCTCTCTCTCTCTCTGTCTCTCGCTGTCAGACTCTCTCATGCTGTCTCTCTCTTTCTCTCTCTCTCTCTCTCTCTCTCTCTGTCTGTCTCTCACTGTCAGACTCTCTCATGCTGTCTCTCTCTCTCTATCTCTCTCTGTCTCTCTCTCTCTCTCTCTCTCTCTCTCTCTCTCTCTCTCTCTCTCTCGCTGTCGGACACTTTCTCATGCTGCCACTCTTTCTCTCTCCCTCCCTCGCTCTCTTACAAACACCAGCTTTTTTGCTCTCACTGTCAGCTCCTCTGTACAAACAGGTTGTGAAAGCTCCAGTCAGGCGAGTCTGTGCTCTGTGTCTGTTCAGCCTAATCCCATCACAGCTATACTCACATACAACACTGACATGATACATGATCTTGCCATCTGATCCTTCAGCCCCAGCAACCAGACCTGCGCCTGCTGTGTGTGTGTGTGTGTGTGTGTGTGTGTGTGTGTGTGTGTGTGTGTGTGTGTGTGTGTGTGTGTGTGTGTGTGTGTGTGTGTGTGTGTAAGAGTGAAAGAGAGTCTGGAAGCCTGGCCTTCAGAGCAGATGGTCTGTGTGGAACTGTTGGCAGTGCAGCAGCTTCTCTGTGGTGTGGAGTCTTCTGAGATATCTTTGAATACATGGCTTAGCAGAACACACCTCTACAATAGCACACACCGTGGTCCACATACACTCACTCATCCATGCTGAGTTAATCTTGTCATATTAATGCACAGAGAGGCCGGCGAATCGGTTACGGATGGAGAAACAGTGTGTGTTATATATTTCACGAGGGCTGGATGTCTTGTTTCGAGTAAAACACAGTGCACTTTGTAGGCCACTGGGCGAACACTGCTACTCAGCCCTAGGATTCTCCTGGTTACCATCACATACTTCTTCTTCTGGGTCTTCATATGAACGCTAAAGAGAGGGAGGGACAGTCAGGACATGGTGGAAAAGGAAATAATAACTTGAGGAAGAAGAGAAGAAAACGATTTGTTATTTGTTTTGAATGTAAATTTAATTGTATATTTTTATACAACCAAAGAACTAATTATCATATAACACATTTATTATTATATTAGGCCATCACTAATAATCAAGGTTCTTAAATCATGATTTTTTTTTTTGCACTTTTTTTCTGACCACGTTTCAGGAAGGTTGCAGTCTGATCTTGAATGTTGCAGTCAGATCTTGAAGGGTGCAGTCAGATCTTACAGGCTACAGTCTGATCTTAAAGGTTGCAGTCTGATCTTAAAGATTGGAGTCTGATCTTACAGGCTACAGTCTGATCTTAAAGGTTGCAGTCAGATCTTAAAGGGTACAGTCTGATCTTAAAGGGTACAGTCTGATCTTGAAGGTTGCAGTCAGATCTTAAAGATTGCAGTCTGACCTTACAGGCTACAGTCTGATCTTAAAGGTTGCAGTCAGATCTTAAAGGGTACAGTCTGATCTTAAAGGGTACAGTCTGATCTTAAAGGGTACAGTCTGATCTTGAAGGTTGCAGTCAGATCTTGAAGGGTGCAGTCAGATCTTACAGGCTACAGTCTGATCTTAAAGGTTGCAGTCTGATCTTAAAGGGTACAGTCTGATCTTAAAGGTTGCAGTCTGATCTTAAAGGTTGCAGTCTGATCTTAAAGGTTGCAGTCTGATCTTAAAGGGTACAGTCTGATCTTACAGGCTACAGTCTGATCTTGAAGGTTGCAGTCTTATCTTGAAGGTTGCAGTCAGGTCTTGAAGGTTGCAGTCAGGTCTTAAATGTTGCAGTCTGATCTTGAAGGTTGCAGTCAGATCTTAAAGGGTACAGTCTGATCTTGAAGGGTACAGTCTGATCTTAAAGGGTGCAGTCTGATCTTAAAGGTTGCAGTCTGATCTTAAAGAGTACAGTCTGATCTTACAGGCTACAGTCTGATCTTGAAGGTTGCAGTCAGGTCTTGAAGGTTGCAGTCAGGTCTTGAAGGTTGCAGTCAGGTCTTGAAGGTTGCAGTCAGGTCTTAAATGTTGCAGTCTGATCTTGAAGGGTACAGTTTGATCTTAAAGGTTGCAGTCTGATCTTAAAGGTTGCAGTCTGATCTTAAAGGGTACAGTCTGATCTTACAGGCTACAGTCTGATCTTGAAGGTTGCAGTCAGGTCTTGAAGGTTGCAGTCAGGTCTTGAAGGTTGCAGTCAGGTCTTAAATGTTGCAGTCTGATCTTAAAGGGTACAGTCTGATCTTAAAGGTTGCAGTCTGATCTCTGGGTTTCTGTGAGCACAGCGAGCTTTTCTGAGCATGTTAACTCCTTTTCCTACAGTAGTTCACTGTAGTTTTGTTTCGACATTTTCACTCAGATGAAACAAATAAATTTACTAAAAAATGAATGAATTATTTCTGACTGTGAGTCTGATATGAAACGAACAATTCTTAACACACACAATAAGTGTTCTTTTGTATGAGCCATTAATCAGCACTATGGAGTGGGACATGACAAAGACAATGTGGCACAAATTTCAACAGTGGATTTAAAAAAAGATTCACAAAATTGAAATTCACGCTGTGTTTTTGGCAATGTGAAGGCAGGAAAAGGTCGAGCCACTCGTCTGTCACGTTAGTCAGATTGCCTATTTTGGTGAAAGTAGGTGTTTTTGGCTGTGTTTAATAAAGTTACCATGGCGACTCTGTAGAAAATGTTACAAGTCTTGTGCAACTAGATGGCATTCAACTATAACATAGAGAATAGTTCATTCATTTTTGGCTACATAGTACAGAGCTCTTCATTCTTATACCTGATTATTTACTATTCTGTTGTTTTAGACATGAGTCATATGGTCCATAATGTTTCTGTTATAACTGCTTATAAAAGGTCAGTGCTATCTGCTATTAGCCTGCTGGACTAATACATGGTCCTTGTGTGTTTTATTGAACAAAATGTCCGAAACATGTGTCTTTCTTTCCATTTGTCTTTCTTCCCCGTGGAAATATGAACCCTTGTGTATTTTCTATCATTCCCTCCTTTTTCCGGGACCTCAAATCGTTTTGCGACAGCGCTCCAACAAAGACGTGGAGATTTGCTAAGAAAATGATTTCTGCTATGAAATAGAGTAAGTTCGGGCTGTTTGTGACTGTACTTGTTCTCACACGTGTGTGTGTGTGTGTGTGTGTGTGTGTGTGTGTGTGTGTGTGTGTGTGTGTGTGTGTGTGTGTGTGTGTGTGTGTGTGTGTTTGTCTAGCCTTGGCATAAAGGAGTCACTTAGGTGAGGTTTAAGCCTGGAAGAAATTTGCGGTAAAAATTGGCCATCGAATTTGCAGTCTAATACAGAGACTAGTACAGAGTGCCAGAAGAAACACACACAAAACATGTTGAGGCCAGCATATACACACTCATCACACACACACACACACACACACACACACACACACACACACACACACACACATACACATTGGGATTTACCTATCTTAATCTCTGAGCATTCCTGGTTCTGTAACGGAAAAAAATTTGCTTTGAATAACGGCATTGTTCGAATTTTAAGCAAGCTTTTAGAATTAACATTAGTGAAACCGTTAACCTGAAAACTAAAACAGACACACACGCGCACACACACACACACACACACACACAACACACACACACATGCCGAACTTGCTTTTCAATTTAAATCTAATGTTGACAGAACAGCGCCAGAACTGCAAGGCTAGCGCTTTAATCTTTACATAAACACACAGGTTAATTTTTAAAGCAACTATTGAGATATATTTTATACTCAACCTATATTTCATCACACATGTTCTCGTCTCATGATTTACCTGGTAGTCTCAGCTTGCTGTAAGTGCTTACTGAGGAGTCCCAGGTCATGTGATTCACACTCTGCTGCTCCATCCATACTGTTGTTTAGTAGTCGTCCGTCCCCCCGTCCCCCCCCCACTCAGTCATGGTCAAATCCCTTTCTGAGATTTTTTTTTTAAGCAGCAGTCTTTCATTGAGCAAATTAGAGCCTGTAACCTCCGAGCTGCTGCTGTGAGATGAGGCACTTAATGGGATGATGTATAAAATCCACCAGATTTTTATCTGCTACTCAGAAGTATGGGCTGACCTTCGCATGACAGTAATTGCACTTTATCACAGGTTATTATGTGCGTTCTGGTTGTTGTTGTGTTTTTTTTAAAGGCTAGAATATTTTTAAAGAAAAATATTGTTTTGCAGTGTTTTCTGATATATAATACAGGGACATAAAAAAAATAATTAAACAAATAATAATGTTGTCTTAAAAACGGTACAGAACATGATGGATGGATAGATGGATGGATAGATGGATAGATGGATGGATGGATGGATGGATGGATGGATGGATGGATGGGTGTGTAGATTCATTGTGATCAGTTAGATTTTTATTTCACATTTTGTTGTTTTTAGGCATAATTTTTTGTTACCTTTAAATTTTAAAATATATAGGGACATAAAACTAATAAAATAAAGTTTACTTTAGTATCAGTACTTTATTATTTAATTTATCTCTCAATATTTTTTATTATTTACTTTTGCATTGTAAAATTTTGCCACATTTTTATTTCACATCTTATGTTTTTAGTTATCATTTTTGTTAACTTGTTATCCATTTAGGATTTTTTGCCAGAGTTGGAATTAGAGTCAGACATTTTCTGTCACTTTATGGCAGCCATTTTAGACAGTTACAGAAAGATTTTGCTGAAATGGAATGAAAAGTATTTTATGTTAATTTGTTTACTTGTTTATTTTTATTTCCTGATGAAGGCCAAAGATAACTTTGTCAAAAGAACACTTTTACTGGCTTAAGTTCTGTAGGAGTGCAAAAATGATCGAATGTTTTTAAAAAAAACCTGTCACAAGTTTTCTATAAATCCAATGATTTCCCAGTTCATCTTCATCTTCATCTTCATCTCCATTTTTATTTATTCAGAGACCTAAAAGGGCTCAGATATTTGGATCAGTTATTACACCTGACCATCTTATCTCTCACCTTCTCGCTTCAGTCACTTTGAATAAAAGCTTTAAATAAATGAATAAGTGTTGGCTTTATAGTTTTAGAGGTTTTGATGCTTTTTTTAAGTGTGCCAAAGTGAATGGGAATTCATCTCCAAAGAAGGCTAGCGTAATTATAAATATTTGTGTGTGTGTGTGTGTGTGTGTGTGTAGGACGTCCTCCTTGCCCCCCCTGGACTGGCCCTTGCCGAGTCAGTACAATCAGTATGAGCTGAAGATCGAGGTGCATCCTAAAGCCCACCACCGGGCGCACTACGAGACCGAGGGCAGCCGAGGAGCCGTCAAAGCAGCCTCTGGCGGACATCCTGTCGTCAAGGTGAGTCGCCATGGCAACCGGCCACCTGCCGGCAGTGATGTAAGCGCGCAGAGTGTCTTGTTACCTGTTCAATGAGGACGAGATTGTTTTTACAAAGACTTGCTTTCATTTTGGTTTTAAATGCAGTGGAGGCTGTGAGTGCAGCTGCTTCCTTAAAATCTCGCTATAATTCAGAACAGCAGGACAGAACTGTAACGTGTACGATTACGGATGGCCGTGCGAGTCCTCAGAATGTATGCCTTGCCGAAAGAGAACATGTAAAGCATGCATTTCTATGCAAAGCAGTAGATGTGATTTGGATAGATTTGTTTTGTATGGATCACGTGTCATATTCATTGGACCATTGGGACTGAAGCACAAGAAACAATCTCTGCAGGGTCATTTAAGTGCAGCTAGATATGTACTGGGTTTATTTTATTCACACTCACGAAATACATTGTTTTGATAGGAAAACAGACGCCATCTGTCTAAACATAAAAGATGCTTAACGTTTGATGTGTTACTTATATTTCTGTTTTGATTTGTAATCACTGCTACTGCAGAGAATCGAGATTAAAAATTGAAACAAACACCAAAGTCACACTAATGTAGGTATTAGTCAATATATCCCGAGTTTTTTTGTGATTGTTGTGGCCGTAAATGCTGTTTACAAAATTAGAGTTTTTTATGCTAATCGAATCGATAAAAATAGTTTTAAAAAAGTACAGGATACAAGACGGATATATAATGACTTTCAAAACATGACTCTATAAAGATATGACGTTCATTCATTTTCTACCGCTTATCCGAACTACTCAAGTCACGGGGAGCCTGTGCCTATCTCAGGCGTCATCGGGCATCAATGCAGGATACACCCTGGACGGAGTGCCAACCCATCGCAGGGCACACACACTATCATTCACTTACACACTCACACACTACGGACAATTTTTCCAGAGATGCCAATCAACCTACCATGCATGTCTTTGGACCGGGGGAGGAAACCGGAGTACCCGGAGGAAACCCCCGAGGCACGGGGAGAACATGCAAACTCCACACACACAAGGCGGAGGCGGGAATCGAACCCCCAACCCTGGAGGTGTGAGGCAAACGTGCTAACCACTAAGCCACCGTGACCCCCAGATATTACATTAAGGCATGAAATTAAAAATATATTTAATACAGAAATCAACATCTTTTTGGAACTCTAAGACAAGAACTTTTTTCAAAAAGGTTTTCATCTGAACAACAATGTTTTCAGATTTTGACACATTGAATAGAAGAAAACAAAGACATGTATTTTTACATGTATTAAAAATAAGGATAGGCCAAAATATTTTCTATTTATTAATTGTTCTACTTATAATTCTACTTGTAGTAACTTTTGGCATCCCTTGATGGTCGCATTACTACATCCTTTGAGGATTAAATGGCAGTTAAGTGAAAGTCTCAGAGGAACTAAATCTAAGGTTAGGATAATGTTGGTCTCGTGGGATTACTACGGACGGCATAGAGAATGAATATTTTATTATTTTGATCCTAATCTCGGTTAAGGCCCGTTCTGCTTTCACATGATCTAACTATCTGGCTAACATGCTAATTCCTTGTTAATGCAAAGAATTGTGTGCATTTTTGATAGAGAAATGTCAGTGACGAGAGCAATGTTTAATTATTATAACTTTTTATTTTAATTTACATTACTGAGAATTATGAAGATCAGACAGAGGTTGAGGACCTGTGTGTGTGTGTGTGTGTGTGTGTGTGTGTGTGTGTGTGTGTGTGTGTGTGTGTGTGTGTGTGTGTGTGTGTGTGTGTGTGTGTGTGTGTGTGTGTGTGTGCATACTCCGAGGGCAAATGTGATCAATAGTGATGAGGTGTTTAATTCAATTTAATGAACGGATTCTTTCAATCTAATCCACAAGTAGTGTGATTCATATGGACTTGTGAACTGATTTGTCTGATTCATTTGAAAGAATTGATTCAAAGGAATGATTATTTCAAACTATAGTACACATACTTTCAATATTCAGTTTGACTGGTGAACCTATTTGAGTGCTTTGTGAAAAAGACTCAGTTAAAAGGAACGATTCTCTCAATCCGCAGCACACATAGTTTAAATCAAATTAAGTTGTTAACAGATCTGACTGATTCATTAAAAAGAATCGGTTCACAGGAATGATTCTTTCAAACTGCAGCACACATAGTTTGATTTAAATAGGCATATAAACTGATTTGGCTGATTCAATAAAAGATTGATTTCAGCTGTCTGATTCAATGAATCAAATCTGAACATTTCAGGAGTGTAAAGCTTATGCAAGTGCATATACTGTATAAGATTTTTTTTTAATTAATAACACACAGCTAATGCCACAGCCAAGTATTATCTAATTATGCACATGCATTCTTTTGTCTTCTCTCTGGTTCTTTCTTGTTTTTTATGAGCTTTTTTATTTAATCTATTGCTTCCCACAGTTGACGTCTGCTGTGCTGGATGTGGGGTATTACTGTAGGTTTGTCCTCACTTTGTACGCTGTGTGAGTGTGTGTTTGTGTTCGACTGGTGCTCTTTGAGCACTTTGAAGAGGCAGTGCGTAATTACATAAACGTTTTCCCCACTTCCTCTTCCACCGTGATTGAGGATACATAATTCCAGCTTAGCACTATAGTGGTTAGCTTTATAGCTGTTTAGCAATAAGCCACACACCACCTGTTCTCAACCAAGGCTATGGCATTGTTGAGTTCATCTTTTCTTTGAGGATACTTAAAGCTACAGAGCACATGATTAGACGGAGAATGATTACTCAGCTGATCTTACTGAGCTATTTTTGTAAAGATATTTGTAAAGAAGAGATTCTTAAAAAGTGTTTTGTAAGTGGATCAAATGCAACAAATGAATGCAGAATATATGGGCTGTGTCCTTTACTGTCGTGTCCATGTTCAGCTTTAAATGTCTTTGTTATTGTAACTCCACAGTGTTGGTTAATGGCTCATATGAATGTAGACACTCTTTAACGGCTTTGTCATTTTTCTCAAGTTTTTTGTAAGTCTCCTAGAAATGTTTTTTAAAAAAAACAACATTATTTTTATACATAAAATTACACATAAGTTTCTATCTTCAAAGTGAATGATGAAATCCAACCCATGCCTCGAGTGCTTGTTCATAAGCATCTAAAATTTAAAGGTGCTCTCAACAGAGGAAAAAACAGTCCTGACTCCTTTTTCTTGCGACTGACGATAAAAAAAATTTATTTGTTTATACTGATTGATGATGTTACGTCTGTGAAGCAAGTTTCCATTCCTGCCAGCAGAACGGAGTACCAGTGCACTAGTAAAGGGTATTTAGCTTGTTTCCAGCTGTTTTTGGTGTTCATTTGGATACAGAAGAAGACAAAACTAGGGAAGGTCCACACGAAGGTAGGTATAAAATCTGCCTAAGATATTGACCCTTGAAATTTGCTTGCTTCATTCTGCGTAA
>NC_062518.1:5453674-5456174 GCF_022655615.1 Tachysurus fulvidraco
GGAACACCTTGTCGACAACAAAAACGCAAGTGCAAACAAGAAGCGTGGTGGAGCCGTGCTGGAAGTGAATCGAATAGACTTCGCCGGACAGAAATTACGTAATGCGCAAACATTCAAACAATGCGATAGGATTGTGATGAGTGTTCCTTAAATTCTGCCCACATGTGAAATTGAACTGCAAACGCAAACATGACAGATCAAACATTTGGATTTTATTATTCAAGTTTGAAGCGTAGGTTTAAAGGATGATCTTTAAAGATCAGAGCATCAGTTATGCATGGCATGTGTTCTACGCTTTCACAGGGCAGCCCGGTGTTGGATAACAGCAGCATGAAATCCAAGATGGTCTACACCGTGCTGAATGGTGTTGAGTTACGGCGCCGACATTATAGTCAGGCTTGATAGAGAAGCGTCACGTACGTGCGTGTCCAACAGATCAACAGTGAATTTGTGTGTCCTTGCTAATTGTGCAGTCACTGTTTTATTCCAGTCATAAAATCTGGATATCACCCACGATGATGGATGTCATAACATTTATAAATGTAAACTCTAAAACTCTAAAAGTACTTTTTTTTTTCATTTATCTTATCTTCAGCAGTTTTGCTGTGTTAGGGAGGTTAAATTACATGACGAGAAAAATCTTGTACAAGGTGAAGAGACTAAATATACAGTTATGTTGAAAAAGAAGACATTTGTGCTACTCCGTGTCGGTCTTTTGATAGCAACAACCTAGCAAGCTAGCTTTAACGAGTGATGTACTCTGACCTAATCGAACCAGCACACTTTCTAAGTGTTACAGATTTAATAAGCGAATAAGTCACACTCATTATAACTCATATTATGTAAAGTAGTGCTTCTTTGAGTGCTGTTGATGCTGTGAGAAGCCGTGTTGACTTGTGTGTCAGTGTGTGTGTGTGTGTGTGTGTGTGTGTGTGTGTGTGTGTGTGTGTGTGTGTGTGTGTGTGTGTGTGTGTGTGTGTGTGTGTGTGTGAGATTTCTGAGTTGGAATTTGATTGACTTCTTTGTCCGAAATTCAGAGCTACCATTTTTAATCGAAGGCAGCGTTGTTTTCGGATCAACGCGATGAAAATTTGTGCCTAGTCACGACATTTTCAGGTGGCTTGTTATTGTGGTTCTGTTTGATGTTTCTGTTTCTAAAATCAAAAAGATCAGCAGGTGAAGAGGTGAATTTTGTTGTTGCCCGCACTGTCGCGCTGATGCATGGCGGTCCCTTTGTATAGCAGCGTAACCTGACAGCAAACAGAAACATAGCTCGAATTTCACACATAGCTGCATTTTACTGGACAGAGGGCTGCAGAGTTGTATTTAGCTTGGCTTATTGATTTCAGTGTATTTGGCATAATTACTCACCCGACTGGTTTATTTATTTATTTATTCATTCATTTTTTTTTAGTGTCTGTTTCATTACAGGCCAATAAATTCTGTCTCTGAACATTTGGTGCGATGTAATTTTTCAGTGTCTGTTTGGTCACCCAGCTTTTTTATGCGTGTGTGTGTGTGTGTGTGTGTGTGTGTTTGTGTGTGTGTGAGTGTTAGATAGACAAAAAAGCGCTTCACCATGTTCTCAGCCTGAGGGTGTGTTTATTGTGGACCTCATACAGGCAGAGCTCAAGTTAACAGGAGGATGGCCTTATACAGCACACTACAGTAAATGCCACTCTCACTGAGTGTGTGTGTTGACCTTGTTTAGACAAATGGCAGCCTAACCTCCCAGATCTGCTCTCTTTCTGTCTGTCTTTGTCTGTATCTCTCACTTACATATGCATGCACACACACACACACACACGTACATGCACACACGCATGCACACGCACACACACACGAACACATTGTGTAAACACTATGGTGCTGAACAGACCCTTCTTAGTGTCCAGTACAGACTGTTAGACATGTCAGATCAAGGCCGTAGTAAGGGGCCGTAATTTGTGTGTGTGTGTGTGTGTGTGTGTGTGTCTGAGCATATGTGACTGGTTGACTTGTCCGCACAAAGAAAACTACTTTTTCGTTTAGTATATATTTGTTTTCATTTTTACAAAAATAGCATTATTTACATACTAGATCCAGATTGTTTTACTTACTGATACCGAGGTAAAGGACAAGGTTAGATTGAAATCTAGACAAAACCTTAAGTAGCTGCAGTAATAACTATGTCAATTCGTTTAAGGGTTTCTTACAAGGAGAAAATACGAACGTGTGTGTGTTTGTGTGTGTGTGTGTGTGTGTGTGTGTGTGTGTGTGTGTGTGTGTGTGTGTGTGTGTGTGTGTGTGTGTGTATATGTGTGTGTATATGTGTGTGTATATGTGTGCACGTGCCCGTGTGTGTATGACCTTGGGTGTGTAACCGCCCCTCCCCCTCTGGCACAGATAGACACAAATTCACACTTACGCATGCACACACATGCACCGGCTGGCCTTCGCCATAGCAACCACAAAGCAACACGGAAACAATCAGCCAGAGAGAGAGAGAGAGAGAGAGAGA
>NC_062518.1:5461174-5578674 GCF_022655615.1 Tachysurus fulvidraco
ACTAAGCAAAAAAACCATCATTCTGTTTTCCATGGTTTTACCATTGAGGTCATAAAACCTAAACGTCAAGTTAAAAAAGACTTTTTGTTGCCTTTTTGTGTAATGAAACGCTATAATATAATAATAGAATGAAGGCATCAGCGCTAGTGGTCATTGCTGCCCGTGAAGTAATGTCTTTACCACAGCAGAAAAATGACCAGTTTAAGGATCGGCCTTTTTACACAGATATTAAATTTGTCCTATTTTTTTTATCTTTCCTTATTGAATTGTAAAACTATTGCATTACAAATATTTAATGTTTCTGTTGTTGCTTTTTTTTTTTACAGTATTGACTGTGCCGGGATTTTAAAGTTAAGGAACTCTGATATCGAGCTGAGAAAAGGTGAGACGGACATCGGGCGGAAAAATACCAGAGTGCGTGTGGTTTTTCGGGTTCATATCCCACAACCCAATGGAAGAGTTCTGTCTATACAAGCTGCCTCGATCCCTGTGGAGTGCTGTAAGTTTTAGCTACCATAATTATACATATGGTGCTTTTATTCCTTGCATTCACTTCACCGTTCAGTGTGTGTGTGTGTGTGTGTGTGTGTGTGTGTGTGTGTGTGTGTGTGTGTGTGTGTGTGTGTGTGTGTGTGTGTGTAGCCCAGCGCTCAGCACAGGAGTTACCTCAGGTGGAGAAGTTCAGTTTGAGCAGTTGTCCAGTCAGTGGAGGAGAGGAAATGATCATCACAGGTTCAAACTTCTTCCCTGAGTCAAAGGTCATCTTCCTGGAGAAAGGCCCTGGTGAGAACAGTAATCATTGCTGCCTACTGCACAAGTCCATGCACAAGTACAATGTAGCTCCTCGACTACAGAAATAGTAACTTGTATGTTATTATTTGTAGTTAATAATTGTAAAGCTGTGCCTCGTTCTTATCGGTTCTGTTTGTTGAAATGTAGGTGAGGAATTAAACACAACCAGTGTTGATTATTTAGCTACAGATCATCCTGAAGGGTTTAATTTCTCTTACTTCACAGCAATTCACAAAGAATAACATGTTAGTTAAGAAAAAGCCTTTATTTTAATTTACTTTATTTATATAAGCCTTTATCACATCTACATTAAAGCACAGTGAAATTCTTCCTTCATATATCCCTTCTTTGGAGGTTGGTGTCAGAGCGCAGGGTCAGCCACGATA
Organism: Tachysurus fulvidraco; assembly: GCF_022655615.1. Lineage (NCBI taxonomy): Eukaryota > Metazoa > Chordata > Actinopteri > Siluriformes > Bagridae > Tachysurus > Tachysurus fulvidraco. The sequence goes on from NC_062518.1 coordinate 5,462,353, forward strand.
CAGCACCACCGGAGCAGAGAGGGTTAAGGGCCTTGCTCAAGGGCCCAGCAGTGGCATCTTGGTAGTTCTTGAACTGCCTCGATCTTCTGATCATCAACTCAAAGAATTAACCATTTGAGCTACCACTGCTTGTTTAATGTTATGGAACATCCCTTTAAGAAGTTAGTTTCTGTTAGTAAGTGACTTTAAACGGTTAGTCTTTCACCAGCCTCGCTTTTTACTGTCTAAATAAAAATTTACTAAGAAAAAAAAACATCTTTTCATGTTACAGAGAATCTGCAAATCACAAAATACTTTATCCTGAAGACTCAACACCATATCGTCAATGACACACACACAAAAAGGTTATTATATCATTATAGAAAGGATAATATATTCAAATAAGTGAAGCCTTTATTATCGCCACACATACATTACAGCACAGTGGAATTCTTTTCTTCACATACCCCAACTGAGTAGGTTGGGGTCAGAGTGCAGGGGCAGCTATGACACAGCACCCCTGGAGCAGGAAGGGTAAAGGGCCTTGCTCAAGGGCCCAGCAGTGGTTTGGCTGTGCTGGGGCTTGAACCCCGATCCTCAGATCAACAACCCAGAGCCTTAAGATTATGACCAAAGATGTATTAATGTATTTAAATAAATGTACATATAAAATCAGCAAGCAGTAAAATTGTAACTAGAGTAATATACAGTAGTGAAGTAAGATTACTAAAAGGCATGACAAGCACAGAGTAAATCTAATATCACATAAACATTACATAACATTTATTACTACTGGTGTTGAAGATAAAGTGCTTTAATGTGCTATAACTAGTTCAGAGATGCTTCTGAGCATCTGGACAGCATTAGAACAATAAAAAAATTATAATATTTATTATAAATATATTATTAATATATTTTTATATATCTTGTACAACTGCCTCTGAGATATATATATATATATATATATATATATATATATATATATATATATATATATATATATATATATATATACATACATACATGCATACATACATATATGTACAAGATCCTTTTTAAGGCTTTGTTTCAAATAATTTCTAAACATTATCAGGAAAGAAAATTCCTAGTACAAATGTGGCCTTATATAAAGCTGTTGACACTGTATATCTATGTTTAATTCATGCTCTAATTATTGTCAATATGAAAATGTATCGGGAGGGTTATCGGCATCTGCCAAAACGATGGACCCTTATTTTCTGAACGGTTGTTCATGGTGTCAGTTATAAGCAATAATAAGAGAGAGATTAAGAGATTAAGACCTAACGACATCATTGTGAGATTTTTTGTTTTTTTTGTAGCTCGAATAGAGGACGTGGCACTCATGTGGCTGTAAGAGCCACGAAGATTATCAGCGGTGCATCAGCAGCTTGACCTCCCACGGTTTCCCTTTTCCTCTAGGCAGGGTGTGTGTGTCATTGTGTGAGAACATGAAAGTGTGAAGACACCAACTGAAACTTGTGCATCCACTCACACACTCACAAATAGACTGTTTTCGTATGGATTTTTTATTTTAAATTTTTCTAGATTCTCACTCTCACGCCCCCACTCGTTTTCTCTCTCAGGAGCGTGCACCTATATATCGTGTAATTTACAGCAGGCAGTAATTCTAAGTTGTTAAGTGATCATCTGCAGCTGTGTTTGACTCAGTGGTCAGTCACACTGTTCTAACAGCCTTAAGCCAGACAGATTTTCACTTGAATGTGTGTTTTGCCTAAAGTTCATACAGAGTTTTTTCCATTTTATTCCCCTCTTTTTTTTCCTTTTTTTTTTTTGAATGCAACATAAATCCCTGTAGAGAAACACAAGGAGGGAATCCTGGGATTGACGAGCCCGTGCCTGCCCTCAGAATGTGTGTTGAAAAGAAGTGCTGTTTGATTGACAGGGAATTTTATTGAATATCCATGGGTCAGTGTTTCTAACCGCAGTGACGAGCTTTAAGCCCTGTGTGTAGTACGTATCCCATGTTCCTCAAGCTGCTGATATTATAAACTTCATAGTGTGCATCTGTCCTCTGATAAGCTGCTGCAAGAAAGCAGTAATAGCGTGCAACCTTTAGTGTTTGTCATTTTGTAAAACTGGCAAAGTGACAGAGCCTCTCGATGGGCGTGGAGTATATTTGAAAGATCTTCTGCGCTATAATTACTGTGTTACTCCAAACTTAAGCCTCTTTATACTGCAGGTGATGTTTCTAAAAGTAGAAAGACACATTCAGGTATTACTACTGGTCATATTACACAAAATGTGGGCAAAAAGCTTTCCAGTTCAAACATGCATACATTCCATTATTATTCACACTCATTCGTTCTGGACCGGTGTGTTTGGCGTGTGCTCGATTTAGAGTATTTTCTCTATTACTTATTAGTAGAATATTTAACATGTTGGTATAATGATGTCTGATTCGTTAGGAATCATTTTTAGGAATGTATCGATCAGATAGATTCAGCCATCCATCTGTCGCATCGATGCAATGTACAGTAATGTCGGTGCTGTTGGTTTCAGACTCTAGCACAGCTCTAACCATTTAACACTTTAAGCCACGTAAAACTGTGACAAAACCACATAGTCTGACATTATTATTAACAGCTGTTTTGAATTTACTTTCATTTTGAAACTGAAAAAAACAGTTTGTTCACAGGTTAGATTGTTTTTGTTATGTTAGGTGGCTCAGTGCAAATGAAATCAAACCAATCAAATCAAAAATAAGTTGGACGGATCTGATAATGGATGGAAATGAAACTGCTGACTCACTCTGTCAACCGAACTTCATTGTTGTTGTTGTTGACTGTGTTTGACTAAAGGAAATGAACACTTAGAATTCAGGTTAGATCAAGTCAAGCGGGGTTTTTAATTCAGTTCCTCTGTATAGTCGACACACAACAGTGTGAGACGGCCGCTATATGTACGATAAATACGCCGGACACGTAAGTCTGACAAGTTGCTTGAATGGGTTTCTATCATATGACACATCTGTGAAATCCACTCAAAAAAGATCTGAAATAGAAAACATCTCATACAGGAACATGGAATAAAGTCGGAAAGCGTGTCTTGTGTCTGACGTTATCTGACGTGTCTAGTATCTGATGAACTAGTTTGTTGTTAAGCCTCGACAATCTATTTAAATAGAAATTGAGATGAATCTGTTTGGTAAACTGAATCATTAGATGGAAACAAAGCATGATGTAATAACAGCCCAAAAACACACAAGCACTGGCTATCGGGGGAAAAGCCTTGGTCTTGGGGTCCACTTTTTTAGCTGAATAAAAAAGTGAAAGAAGAGAACAGGATTTTAGTTTTAGGTCTTAATCTTAGCTCACAGATTACATCTAATTGAATTCTGAGACTTATTGAATCTTGTCATTAAATGAGACTAAATGAGACTAATTGTTTTGGTTCTTTTTGCACATTGTCTGTAGTTCCTTCTCAAACTGTTGATTGTAAACGAGAGAAAATCGTACTATGAATGAACAGAAAACTTTGTGCAAGCTTCTGAATTGATACCATTAATTGTTACCATTATTTATACCAAACAGGATATTCTGTATCAGGAGTGTTTTGCACCCAGAGAATTTATTTAGCTGAATATTTAGCGCTCAACACCAGTGTATCTGGAGGGAAGGGTTGTGATGGTGTACATGTCCCAGAGCCTCTGTATTTTGGTTCATGCTCGTGCTTGCCTCCCTTCAGTGCCTGTGGGGCCCACTCCGCTGTGTGTTGAATGTCAACATGTGCGGCAAAAATATGTTTCCCAGTATCAAAGGCATCCAAGGTCATTGAGGGATTAGCAAAAAGCCTTTTGACAGAAAGTGCAGTAGCTAGGCCTTACTTTAACTTTCACTGCATTCTCATAGGATCGAGGATTACCAGAATTGTTCCTTTGAGTGTGGTTAGGTTTAGTAAAGGCAGTAAGGAAACAGTAGACAGGAATTAAAAGGCTTATAGCTGTTTGTTATAGACTGTCTAGTAAAGCTACAGCTGTACATGTGTTGTAGAAAGAAAAAAAAAATGGGGCTAAAACAGGCCCAGTGTTTTGGGAAATATTTTCTGAGAATCTCTCTCTCTCTCTCTCTCTCTCTCTCTCTCTCTCTCTCTCTCTCTCTCTCTCTCTCTCTCTCTCTCTCTCTCTCTCGCTCTTACACACACATACACACACACACACACACACTAGTGCAAATCAGTATCATGTACAAATTCACTCTCTTCAGTATGCACCTGTTACACTAACACCCTCCCCTTAAAAGAGAACTTAGTGGAAGACAAAGTTTGTTTATTTTACACAGAGAAGGCTCTGCTCTTTTCAGGCAGACGAGCGCATCATAGTCAGCCTCTGGCTCGTCATGCTCCGCCTCGATGGGCTCTCAGAGCAGGCCAGTTCATTATTTGAGTGTGCAATAGGAAAAACGCAACATGACTGCATGTTTCCAAATCCCTCCAGAGTGCTGCCTGTGTGCACATTTGACCATTTTAATACAAACCACATTGTTCCACTTTACCACTCAATAACTCTTCCCAGGAAAGAGAATCAGCGGGACGTTTCAGACACTGATTACTTTTTAATACCTGAAGAAAGGCTCGCCACAGGCACTAGGGGGGGCTGTTTAAATCACATCGTTAGCCCTTTATAGTCCCAGGAATGAATTAAAAATCTCCAGTTTTCGTGGTTTCCTGAAGTCTTCCCTGTGGATCTTAACAGAGTGACGTTGATGTTTCTATTAAGTGAGGAGTCTCTGGAGAAGTCCAGAGGAAATCACTTTCATAATGTCATTTGGGCCTTTGAACTGGATTTAAATTCAGGAAAGTAAATGATATGTCATTTGTTTTTGCAGTCAGCACGCTTCCCCAAGCACAATGCTCAAGTTAATAGACTTTTTTAATCATTTTTCATTTTTTTCTAGGCATTGTAGGCAGCCTGGTTTATACCAAGTACATTCAGATGTTTTGATTGTTTTGATGTGAAAATGTGTGTTAAAAGAAAGTAAAGGTAAATAGCCCAAAAATGTATTAAAAATATTATATCAATTTAAGATATAAGAGCTGAGCAACTGTTTATTTTTTCTTTTCTCAGATGGGCGACCACACTGGGAGGTGGAAGCCAAGATCATTCGGGAGAAGAGTCAAGAGGTGAGTGAAATTATGGTTCATTAATTGTATAAATATTTAAAAAATGCTATCATGCAATAAATAAATTTGTATTTTTTTACTCAAAATAATCAATAGGTATAAGAATCAGTACCGAATAAGAATTAGTATATTTTTTGGCAGCTTTCACAAAAAAGCCATCATTCAAAAACCTGACTATAGCGCAATGTCACAATAAAGAAATTATATTTAACCAAACAAAATAAACCTATAATTATGTTAAAAACTGTAACGAATTTGGATATAATCACAGCTAAAAAGGTTTAGCAAGAAAAAAAAATTCTCTGTGGCATCGCCTGACTTCTCTAAGCACAGTCTCTAAGTCTTCCATTTTTTTTTAGTATTATTTATTTATTTGTTTGTTTGTTTGTTTGTTTGTTTGTTTGTTTGTTTGTTTGTTTGTTTGTTTTTATATAAGATGAATTATCAAAATTCATCAAAAAATCTTCTCACTGGCTTTGAAACTAATGAAAATACTGATAACATCAAAAAAAAGCCAAAATTAAATTAGCCTTAAAAAAAAAAAAGACTGAACTTCAAGATAACGATTTCAGAAAAGACGTTTTTTGGTTTTCTTTGAATTTTTTTTAGTAACCAACAAATATTTTGTGCTGGCTGTGTGTTTAGTCAAGCATTGTAGTGGAAGTTCCACCGTACCACAGCAAGAGCATAACCTCTGCAGCGCAGGTTCAGTTCTACGTGTGCAACGGAAAGCGGAAAAGGAGCCAATCACAACGTTTCACCTACTTGTCAGGTATATCACACACATTCTACCTAATCGGTCAAAACTACACCAGATACGTCTGATGTCTTTAACGTGAAAGGACACATGGCTCACACGTGCTCAGGCTGTTGTTTCATTCTGGTGTGTGGTTTGTTGTCTGGTTTCTCATGCACCTGTTAACCACTCCACATTTAAGATTTTAAAACAACTCATTCATGTCAGGTTTTACATTTGACTTTTAAAATACATTCTAAAATTTTACACTTAGCTTCGTGGATCACAGTAAAGCTCTTAGGCAGGCGTTTAATAATATTGCAAGTATATGTTGAGTCAAAAAATGCACAGGCTCGTGATCCAGACTGTTGCCCCAGCTCTGTGAATAACATAGATCGTAAGTCGGCTAGTGGATTGCAACAGATTTCGGTTTGATATCTAAGAAGGTAAGCTAGAGCACTAGGATTTTAGAGCAATGCTAAGCAACAGAAGTTCACAGAGTTAAAGATGTATTTGCGTGTGAATATACTCCGGCAGTGTATCGCATTGTTATTATTTTCCCAAGCTGACTCAAACCGAAAAACAGCATTTGCGTAATTTAATCACACGTGCTTTATTATTTCTCCCCGTCACTTACTATTCTAACCTAACTCTGCACCACAGGAGACAGAGAGAGGCAGATACAGATAAAGAAAGAAAGAAAGTGAGAGAGGCCCAGCCTCCCGCCTACTCCTCAGTTCCACAAACCGCCCACTCGAAAGCAGACTTCCTGTTTTCCACACTAACCCGCCTAACCTCAGCCAATCAGGTGACAGCTTTGGGCAGTAAAAGCTCAAAGTGAGCCGTGGCGGCTTGTAGTTGTCATGGCATCAGCCAGCTTTGGTTAGGGTTGGAGGGTTAGGCCTATCTGGGTAAAGAGGCTTTAGCGTGTGACGTGTGAGGTGGGCTTAGTACACACACATGCACACACAAACACATGCATTTTCTTATTAGCATAGTGAAATTGTGTACCACTGATCTACTGTTACAGCCTTTCAGTGATAGAAAGGCAGCAAACAGGATTTGTCCTCCTATTTGGAGCATGGCTATAGGGCACAGTGCCCATTGCCTCTTTCGAACCCGACACTAGTTTATATGGCACTCAAAACAGGCACCATATGCTCTCTCAGAGCGGGCCATGGGTAAAAATATCCCCCCGCATGAGGATGAAGGAAACGCCAGATTGTAAAATGGGTTACTGATCACTATGTGGCATCTGTTTTTTGGGACGACTTGTCTGCATATGGACCAGTGTTGGAGTTGTACGGCAACCTTCCAGCCATATAAGCCTGTTCGGTGTTTTTGCAAGTTCGCATGAACAGAAAGAAAAAGAGCTCTTTTAAACTGAACAAAATCTATACTAGATGTAGAACTTCTAATCATCGGTGCGGTTCAACTATCTTTACTTCTCTCTCTTTTTTCCTAGTCCTGGTTAAACAGGAGCACCGAGACGATTTGGACCCCCCTACTGTGCCGCCGATGCCCATACCCCATGCACATGCTGTTGGTCTGGTTCGTTCTCCGGTCCTGTCGTCCCCGGACCACTCGCATTCACAGGACGGGCTTCTGCCTGGCTCCCCACATGGACTGGCCCCCTCCCTGCACCCTCTCCAGACACCCTGTGCTCCTCTTCACTCACCTAACTTCTCTCACCTGCCTCGCCTCCAGGCCCTTCACCCACCTCCTGAATGCCAGATGCCCTTCCATCCAGGCAGTGTGCCCCCCTCCAGGCCGACCTACCCCCCTCTTCAGCACAACCTACCTTTCAATGGCCAAGCCAACCTACCTGGAGCCAGCTCTCAGGCGTATGAGCGTGTGCCCTTCCAACCAGAGCCAGTCGGGTGCCACTCTTTGGGAATGGGCATGGTGTATGGCTCACCAGTTTCAGCTCCTGCCTCTGGAACTGGCTCCTCAAGCCCCAGCCACTCTTCTCCTCAACTCCACTCTCTTGGCTATCACTGTGCCACCCCTGCTCAGGTGACCTCGCCCACTCATTCCCTCGGTCAACCTGGAATGCCACTCCAGCGCTCACTCAGCTACCATCCAGTCGGGCAACGTTCGGCATCATGCCCAACCCCCTCTAACGTCCCTGTCCGAATGATACCCCAACCCCACTCGGGTCCATCCTCTCCTCAGCTGCATTCGCTGCCCTACCAGTCACCCACCTCATCTTCTCCCACCAGCAGCCCTCTGGGTGCCCAGCCCTCCCCCCAAGCTAACAGTCCTGTCATGACATGTATTCCCACCACAGGACCCATGGTGCATCCACTGGCACGACAACAAGGCTCGTTTACCGGTGACGGAGAGCGGCTGAACATCAAGCAAGAACCAGAGGACAGAGAACTCACGTTCCGCTCTATAGGCCTGCAGGATATTACACTGGATGATGGTGAGTGCTGGTGTATTTATTTCCTTTTTTTCGTCAGGGAGAGCAAACACATTGGACCAGTTTGATAAAGGGTCCAATCCACCAAATCAGGTGGAATGTAATTAAATAGAAAGCTTTTGTGTTATTCAACCAGGGGAAAAAGAGATCTCTTATTCTGGTTGTAACACTACAAAACATTAAACATTTCTAGGGGGTGAAGACTTTTGCAATTCACTATGAAATTGTTATTGAGGTCTGTTCATCTGTTTATTTGGTGATATACTATGTTCACTTCACCTTGTACCTACATTTAGAAGAGGTTTTGTAAGATGGTTTAAAAGCTAAAATAGAAGAACATTTCTTTCTTTCTTTCTTTCTTTCTTTCTTTCTTTCTTTCTTTCTTTTTTCTTGTCTATAACTTGTCAGAGTCAAACCAGGATCATCACTACCTGCATGTAGAGAGACTGTATTTCCCATCAGCATAATTTGATAGTCAGATAATTTGCTGTAATGTAAACTTGCTTTATTCTGTCAGTAGCCCCACATCAGTTGCTGTTGGGTGTTAATTAATCTTGCCAGAGCACAAAAGGAAATAGCAGATGCTAATTTTTTTTGTCCTTCATAAACTGGACATTGATGAGAACTGATATATGATTGACAGTCCTGGTAATGAAATCTCTGTGTGTGTGCGTGACTTCTTGTGCTTGTATGTTGCGCATGAGTCCCAAAGGCTCTTGCCGACCAGCTGGTCAGTAAATTCCTAATGCAATAAACAATCTCAGTAACAAGCACAATCATTCATAGCTAATCCTCATTAGCTTTATTATGGGACTTATTAGAGGAGGCGTTTAGCTTCATAGAGAGGGGAAGGGAAGAAACAGGGAGTTTTTGAGGTCATTCTTGAGGTTTTATCTATATGCTTCTTCAGTATTGCTTGTTTGTTTTTGGTGCATATGATTACCATTGCATAATGTAATGCATTTGAGCCAAATAGACAGTGTGTTAGTATTTTCTCATCTGCTGCCAAAGGCAAAGTAACCTTTTCTTTAGTATGCAAAGAAGAGCTAGAAATTTAATTTATTTTTTTATTATTTAGATTTTAGAAGATAGAAGTTTTGTGATGAGGTGTTCAGGCAGACAGAAGTGTGTTAAAGAGCAACTCCTGTGTGTGTGTGTGTGTGTGTGTGTGTGTGTGTGTGTGTGTGTGTGTGTGTGTGTGTGTGTGTGTGTGTGTGTGTGTGTGTGAGAGAGAGAGAGAGAGAGAGAGAGAGAGAGAGAGAGAGAGAGAGAGAGAGAGAGAGAGAGAGAGAGAGAGAGAAACAGTTTTACAATGAATCCAAACCCCCAGACATCGTGGTGCCAAACACACACAGTGTAATCAAATTTAAATACAGGGTGTCTGATAAAAGTTAGAAGTCAACTAAATACATTTCATTTTATCATTCTTAACATGTGAATAAAATACTCAATCCAGCCTCACAGACACCAGCATCCATGCCACGATTAAAGCTACAGAGATCACATCTTCCTGTTCTTCATTCTGTTGTTTGATGAGAAACATTACCTGAAACTCTTGGCTGTATGAATGTACATGTGTCTTGGTGTCCCTAATAAACTGGACAGTGAGTGTATGAATTTCCCAAACACAGAATTTAAAACATTTACATTATGCTGAAATGTAGACACCTTATACTAATATATACTTTGTATACCTATTATACTAATACAGTCAGTCAGCTAGTCTTATAACTCTACTAGCTAAATATTAACTACTGTATAAACATTGTCATTAAAAACAAATTATAAAATGATGAACCTTCAACATTTTCGTCACAAACCCCACTTGGAGAAGCCAGATAAATTTTTTTTGTGCTGCTTTCTGGAGACACTTCATCATCCCTCCATCTTTAGGCACAGACCCAGGCACACACATAAACACAGAGTCTGTTAGCTATAAATAGCATTGTGTAGATTTCTGTCCATGTAATGCTTTTTCTGAAGCTGTCCTGTGATCTGTTTCGACTTTAAGGAGGTCAGAGCGGCTCTGGAAATAGACCACAGCTTCAATCAGTTAGATGAATTCACCGTATCAGTCTTTCTCTCTCTCTCTCTCTCTCTCTCTCTCTCTCTCTCTCTCTCTCTCTCACTCACTCACTCACTCTTTCTGTTTGTCTTTTGCTCTCTCATCTATATCTCCTGATCTATTTTTCTCTTCCTCGACTTCCCCAACCACCTGAGTCTCTCATAGTCTCTTTTGCTTTGCTTCTCTCTCTCTCTCTCTCTCTCTCTCTCTCTCTCTCTCTCTCTCTCTCTCTCTCTCACCCTCTCTCTCTCACCCTCTCTCTCTCTCTCTCTCTCTCATGTCATGAATCACTGTTTTACGGTTGCTATAACTGACGCATTTATGACTTTCAGTAGGGTAACACAAAGACTTTTTGTATTATTCAGATCAACTTCTGGTTGTGTTTTTAATCAGATTTTTCCCCTGTATGAAATGATCTTTACCACTTCCATTTTATTCATCACATTTTACTAGAACAGTGCTGCTGCTCAAGCAGGTTTTTTTTTTGCCACATTTGGATGGTCCACACTTTTGCGCCGTCATAACACAAGCAAACCAAGTTACAAAGAACAATATAAACACCTGGTTTTGGTGTGTTTTTTAGCAGGAAGAGGGCAAAAATATAGACCATAAGGGGCCAATTCACCTCATTGGGAACCTCACACTCTGGTTTTATTTGGGTTGTGGGTAAAAGGAGATTTCTTTTTAAGGCTTTTCCTTTTAGAGAAAAGCAGTTTATTTAGTAATATGCATAAACATTTCCATGACATTGTGTCATCCCTTTATTTATATAAGAAATTACAAATGAAGGTAGAAACAAAGCTCTAAATTGCTAAATTATAAATGAAATTAAATTGAACCTTATTATAAATTAAATAAAATTAAAGCTAATTTGTACATAACTGATAAATTGTTAGTTATTTGATATTATTCTTTTCTCTTTACATTACTGAATTTTAAAGTAAACCCATTCATTTAATTGAAATCACCACTAAGTTGAATTTTGTGTAACAACATGTTTTAGATGTTTTTTTGACAACATTTCTTTTATTAAATTCAAGATGTACACAGATGTGCATTTTTCCCTCACTAAACTTTCTGTTGTTTTCATTCTCAAAGTTTAAAAAAAGTGTAGCTTGTTATGTAGCTTGATGTCCCAAAGACTGTCCTGTCACCGGGAACTTAAAGTTTCAGCTTTACCTCTGACTGTTATGAACTTTCGACATCAATGATTCCACATGTTTTTATATCAGTTTTGTGGCACCTCGGCTGCAGCTCCCTGTTGGAATTGTAACCAGAAAGAGAATATTATTATAAACCTGCTGTTATCAAGAATTCCTCAATAGCATCTGACCAATCAGATTGTATAGCAGTGTTAGCAGTACTTGTGTATGTAAGCATATTTAGACACATGTGTTTTTACAAAAAAAAAAAAAAAATTATTCTATCTTGAAATATACTGCTCAGTATAATCAGGGGATAATGGGGATGTATATGTGTGCGTGTGTCTGTGTTTGTGTGTGTATGCGCACGTGTGTCAGCTTGTGTGTGCATGTTGCAGTTGTAAGTGCTAAGTGTACTGGTTCTCTAGCACCATGTTGTGGGAACATGTGGAGATAATCTGTTCCCTGTAGCATGATGGCATCAGGTTGTGCCAGATCACACTGCCATAGAAGTCTGTACAGTAAGACAGAGAAGTCGGTGGGTGTGTGTTTGGGGTAGGAGAGGTGGTGTGTTATGTGTACGTGTGCCTGTCTGCATTTGCACATTTCGTGCATGCTTGAGTGTCAGTTGGTGTTGACACACATCTGTACACTGATGTTTGGACATCAATAGTCACAAAAAGAGCTTGTCTTTATTTTTTGAGGAAAAAAACAAGTGGCTCGTGTGGAATTATGCTGTATTCAAAAAACTGTTTAAATTAAAAAATGTCTATTTTAAATTTGCAGAATAGTCACATTTTGTCTTTATCGGATTTTAGGATTCTTTCAAGCAGCTTTATCAGCAGCTTTATTAGATACGCATCCATGGTTTATTTTTGTTGTCGTTGAAATGTTAAGTCCCTTAACATTTCAAACACCATGGCTGCTTCCTTTTTTCAGTTTTAAAACAGTCTGGCTGACATTTGGCTGATCCCATGAGAAAATGAGAATCACTTTTGTCTGTTTGTTTGTTTTGTTATGGAGATTAAGGTTTGGTTTAAGTTCAGGTATAGGTCTAGGCCCGGTATATAGGGATGTAAAGTCCTCACCAGGATAGTAATGCAAGTTTTTGTGTGTCGAGTATCTTTGCAGAAGGTTAAGAGGGAGGAGTTTAATAGTGATGGACAGATGGACAGAAAGCAGGGAACCTCACACACGGACACACACATAAGCACACTTACCATCTACATAAGCAGACTGTGTGTGTGTATGTTTGTGTGTGTGTGTGTTTGCACGTGCTCATTACAAGGACATAAGGTGCAAGTGAAGCTGCCTTATTTTCTCTCATGGAGTTAGATGACGCTGTGAACAGAAGGAGCAGCGTATGCTAGGCCATTTTTTCTTTTCTTTTTTCTTCTCTTTGCTCTGTTTCTTTATCTGTCTACTTTCACACATACATCTTGTCACCTTGTGTTAAATTATTCTTTTTACCTATCATGAGCAGACACCTGGCGTTTTTTTCACAGCGGCTGAAAGGTGTTCTCAATCACAGGCCTAGGTTTTTTTTTACATGTGAATCTGTGAAAGAATTCCAGAGAGAAAAACGAATATCAGACATATGGGGGCATTTTTCTGGCCGTCGCTAAAATTTGTATGTGTGTGTGTGAGTGAGTGTGTGGGAGTGTGTAAGTGAGTGTGTGGGTGTGTTCTGCTTTATTTGCTCTTTAGTAGGTGTAAAGTGCAGCTGCCACCTCAGCATGAGCTGGTCTGGGTTAATAATAGCCAATAGGCTTTTCATTATTTATTTATATTTTTGGTTTAATATTACTACTGTTTACTTAAACACAAACACACACACACACACAAACACACACACACACACACACACACACACACACACAGTATTTGTGTGCACTGTAGAGACTCAGCTGTTAGAGTTATCAGGTTATTAATCTGTATGTCATGGATTTGATGCTGAATAAACTGCATTATAGTGCAAAAAAGGATAAAATCACAATGCTATCATTCTCCTCCTCATCTTCATCATCCTCATGATCATCAGCATTATCTCCAGCACTATGAGGTCTAATAAATAACAATATGACTGTGCAAGTGTTTAGTTAATGGACAGTCACTTGCAGCTACATGATGAGCTACATCATAAATGTAAGTAAGTCTTGCCTTATGGACTGTGTGTGTGTGCGTGTGTGTGTGTGCGTGTGTGTGCGTGTGTGTGTGCGTGTGTGTGTGCGCGTGCATGTGTGTGTGTGTGTGTGTGCGTGTGTGTGTGTGTGCATGTGCGCATGCATGTGTGTGTGTGTGTGTGTTTGTGAGCTGCAAACAATGCTGCATGCTTGTGATCTTGAAGAATCTTGAAAACTGTTCTACAAGAAAGACCAGTTTTAATCTATCATGGTGTAATTCCAGTTCTTATGTAGTAATAATGATAAATCATTATTATTGCTTTATCTTTGTTCTTCTAATTAGCAGCTTGTATTAATAGGGCAAGGCCGGTTAGTGTCATGATACGTATTCGCTTTTATGTGCAGCCTGTAATCTATGAAGTTCTCCCGACATTCCTGCAGCTTTAACTGAAATACTGTACCTTTAACTGAAATACTGTACCTTTAACTGAAGTACTGTACCTTTAACTGAAATAGCACCACGGAGGAGAAAATCCCATCTTTGTTCATGTCCAAGATCTGCATGTGTTTCAGTTATTTCAGGAATATCAAAACCAGAATAATCATCTATCTTCTATCAAATAAATCCATGATTTTTTATTTACTAGTTTATATTATTCAGTATTATGTACGGCGGTCATATTGAGTATAATAAAGGTTATATTAAATTGATATAAAACATGTAAAGTGTAAAGTTATTAGTTTATTACTACAAATGATGTGAAGTGAAGTGGTAGCCTAGGGGTTAAAGTGTTAGACTTCCGAATGTATGGTTATGAGTTTGAATCCCAAGTTAACCAAACTGCCACTGCTGGGCCCCTGATCAAGGCCCTTAACTCTCAGTTGCTTAGTTGTATATAAAATGTGATAAATTGTAAGTTAGCCATAGATCTAATATACAGAGAGTATATATATATATAGTTTATCTATAGACTAGATTTACTTTATATTATTTCTCAGTGTATAGTATATTTAAGGTTTCTTTACTTTGTAGACCTGGACATGTATTAAATAGTTTAGTTTAAACTTCAGGAAATTCTCACATCATCAGCAGTCCTGTGCTTCATTATGGACTAAAAACCAAACTTCTTACTGTGCCTTACAATTTACTTACATTCTATAGATAAAACAAAAACAGCAGTAAATAAGGAACCCACATTTCCACTTGTTTTATTGTTTGCAAGAACATTTTTCAGTCAGAAACTTATAGACAGCTGATTTGTTGCCTAGCCACTGTTTGAACCTTAGAACTAAAACCAAATCTATTTGGCACTGAACTGCACCCAGAATCATTGACTGTTTTTAACACACACTGTTGTGTCTTTTTTCTGCTTGCTGTTACAATTATCCAGGCTTTAATAGTGTACATTTGGTCCATATATGACACTTAATCGCTTTTGTTGCCTCTCATCAACCACTGAATCACGAATACAGAACAGGAAATAAAGAGTGTGTGGAGGAAAATCCAGTCGCTGCGGCTGAGATAACAGGTATCGATATCAAAAGGAGATTTTAAGTCATCTTTCCACACAGATCGGTAGATTAAGAACGTCTAAATTCGTTCATATTCTTTCTGCAAAAAAAAAAAATCAGATGAGACTAATATTTCATTAGCATTATTAAGCCTATTTCTAGACTTTTATTTTAAGCTGAAATTTGTTGTTCTTATTGTAAGATGAATTGTTCAACTAGAACAAGACAGTTTTAAGCTTATAATGAGTCAATATCCCTTTTTTATAAGACAAAACCTTACAAACATTCGCCTGTATTCCAGATATCGTCATTCACTAAGATATTTCCGTGCGAGTTTTTGCTCAGATGTCCGTGATTCGCTCTTGGCAGGAAACTGATTCAGTTTGTTTTTTTATCGTGTGTTTGCAATGTAGATGTTGTTTGCTTGGACTAGTCTATTTATAATTGCACAGGTTTGTAATAAAGCAGACGTTTTATACCAATGAAACACCACAGACATGTAAAAGTCAGGTGATTTTTGAGCAAGTGGAGGACGTTAAGTTGGCTTAATACGACACGAGACAGCGTGTTAAAGAATCAAAAAGGGCTTCACACTATGACTCCTTAAATAAGTCTGTTCTCATTGGATGCTTTATTATCGTATTTAATTACATGTTTATTTTTGAGACAGTGGTGTGAACCAAGCAGTGCGACAGGGACCCAATGCTGGTACTAAGGTACAATGTGAGGCCAGCGGCCCTCTTACACCTCTACAGTGAATCACGTCCTGAATCATAAGATGGGAAATGTACTGATGAATCAGTGACTCAACTAGCTACTAAATACACATCAACCAGCACATCCTTCCACCCTAAAATAATGAGCTTAACAGTAAACAGTGAACTTTTTCTATTATGTTTTATGTTGTTTAGTTGTCTTTGTGTTTGTGTTTGTGACCTCCCAATTATTATACTTATTTTCTTATTTTACACTCTCAAGTAAAAAAATTACAACATCGTGCCGGTCCGCAGCCGTGACCTCAGAAGAACATCTTGTGTACTTTTAGCATGCAACGTTTATATGGTAATATGGATGTAGGGTAGCTTTTAATAAAATGATTTAAGGCCCAACATTTTGGCTTTAATTAGCTTTCAAAGTATAATAATAATTATAATAATAATAATAATAATAATAATAATAATAATAATAATAATAATAATAATGGAATTCATTTTAATAAACAAATTTCTAATAAATAATAAATAAATACATTATTTTAAAGTAAAAAATTTATTCTAAAAAAATATATTAAACGCTAAACATTGGTTTCATCAGCTGCTCCCAGTTTTGTAATTATTAAAAACATATTTTATATAAATATATTACAATATCTACAGTGGCCTATAAAGCATTTTGAGACATTTATTGCATTATGTACATTATATTACATAGCACTGCTTTAAAATACAGGACATAAACGTTTCCTGGTAAAAGATACACTAAATGTTTACACTAAACGTTCAGAAGATGATGGTACAACCGTACTGACATGCAAAAATACAGTTGAGTATCCATTTTTTTTAAAGAAAGTATAAACTTCCTGTCAATCTATCAAGCCATTAAATGAGAAAAATTAAATGATTAATTATAAAATTGAACTGTTTGATCATTCCATCCACCGTTATCCCTCTGATGGAAGTGGTTCTGAATTTTGTTTAAATTATTACTATTTAAGCAAAAGCATTACCGTTAACTCTTAGTCATAAATTCCCCCTTCTCACGCTCATCAGGATGTGCTGCATGGTTGTAGCCCTGAAGAAGCCATCTTAGTGGTCAATGTCGCTTAGCTGAAGTGTCACTCACCCTTCACAGCCAATGCCGTCGCACACACATCTATCTACTGATTCACATCCAGAGCGGCTCTGATCGTCACCTGTCATTTATCGCCTGCTTACAGGTTTCAGTCGTGTTACATGTGTATAGATTGTGCTCGGTGTTACTGTAGGTATTTGCAAAATAGGGGTGTCCCCTTACAGTCCTCCAAAGAGGATCCCCTCTTTCTGAGAGTGCCTTAAAGTAGGGTGGTATGTGTGAGAGACGTTGATGATGAATCATGCTTTCTTACATGTGGGGAAAGCAATTGCTGAGATGTATTCTGACATCGTTCAGAGTTGCAGCAGAACACGAACTTCCCGTATCCGACTGAGTCATTAAAATGTGCATGCTGTGTGTCCTCGATGTAATATCATAACCGTGCACTTTAACTGAACGACATCGAGCCCCTTGGTCTGACAAACAAGATACTGAACCATCTTAATATGTTTGTAGAAAGAAAGAAAGAAAGAAAGAAAGAAAGAAAGAAAGAAAGAAAGAAAGAAAGAAAGGTCCTCACAAGGAGAGTGAGATGTGAGTGATACGTGTCTTTAAATAATTGGAAAAAAAATTGAAGTTTGTCTTTGGAAGAAAGCAGTATTTCCTTTTCTTTAAAGAAAAAACAGTGTAGTTTCATCAGACTTTCAGACTTCTTTCCAACTGATCCATTTCCATATGTACCGTCTTGAATGTCCTCTGATTAGGCAGCTACTTCTCCAGTGAGTCTCTTTAAAAAAATACTTTATTTTACACACAGAGACACTAATAGATTCATTAGATTAACAGATAAATGGATTCATTCTCACTTAGATTTTATGTTTAGTTTAGAGAGGATGTTTCTGAAAATTTAGACTGAACAGAGACCTTTTACTGCATCGCTTTACCCTTTATTCTGTTTACTACTTGCTTAATAATAGTGCTGTAAATCTAAATGAATTCTGCCTGATTAACTCTGCCAAGATGAACTTGGTCTGTGTAACACTTTAACACTACTGAACACTTTTAACATTTATCATTCTTAACATAGCTTATCAATTATCAAAATAAAGAAAAATGCTAATTAAGCCTCAAACCTTTTTTTTTTTTTGCTCTGTGATCCTCCGAGGTGGCAGATTTATGTGCCCCACAGTTTCCTTTTTCTTAAACAAAAAAAATAAACTCTTTGTTTTTTGTTTGTTTGTTTTGAAAATTTAATTAAAATTTTTTTTTTAATTATTATTTTTTTAAACATTCATATTTTATTTTATAAAACGTTTTATTTATTTTTATTTATTTTTTTCCCTCAAAATTTAAAACTCATAATGAAAAGCAGAATCTATAGTATGTAGGAATTCTTTTAAATTTGATACGTTAGAAATTGATGCAAGCACATTTAGCTTTTATTGGCAAAGAATTATTAGTATTTATTTTAGTATTTATATTATGCAAGCTTTAAGCTGTTTTTTGTGTCATTATTTCCCTACCTCTTTAATCAGAATGTTCATTCTCACAATCTTTGATGCACATAAGTTAATATTTTCTAACAATAACTGATTTACAGTCATTTTAATCTCATGAAATCACAGTATCATAAATATCTCTGCAAACGTCTTGAATCCTTATAAAGCATCATACATTATTTATGCAGATTCTCTGACGATTGTTTTTTCTTTTCTTTTTTTGTTTTGTAAAACAGTTTTTACTGAACAAAGTAGCATATTAGGTAATACAGTACTTTACCATTTAAAAAAGAGGCGACTTTCTTATAGCCGCTGAAACAAAAGAAGATGCTAAATATTATATAAATATAAAGTCTTAGCTTTATAAAGGTGTCTTTGAGACTTTTACACAGTAAAGTGCTTTATTGTAGCTTCAGTAGTAAATGTGATAACGGACTCAGTGATTCATACTGTAGTTGATGTGTATTTTAGTGCGGTGCGTTTATTTGTTCAGCCAAAATGTTGTGTGCTGTTGCTTCTCGCACACAGTATACTGTCTATGAATTTGTGATGGATGCTGTACTCTCCCATGGACTGCAGCATTATTGCACCCACTCATCTAGACCTAAAATCCCTGTGTGTGGTTTGTACATCTCCCACGCCCTGCTCACAACTCCCACAGCTCCGAAAGTGCTGAGTTGCCATTCCTTTTGCTAGGGTACAGCCGCAGACACGTGTGTTTGTGTGTGTGTATGTGTGTGTGTGTGTGTGTGTGTGTGTGTGTGTGTGTGTGTGTGTGTGTGTGTGTGTGTGTGTGTGTGTTCAGGAGACAGGCACACATTTAGAAGAAGTCTTGACAGGTTGTCCCGCTGCAGGCCTGTACGTGTGAGAAGCTCTGTTACCAGAGGAAGAGACGCACGCCTACACGAACAGGATGATCTGAGGCAGCGGCCCGGCATTTTTTCAGAAGTCGTTAACCTCTAAAAAAAAAAAAAATACAAGGGGAACAACACCCACCAACAATAAGATGAAAGTCTAAATAACAACACATCCTGTACATCTGAACACCACTAAATTAAACCACCTTTGACATTTAGAAGGTTTCTAAGATGACAGCTTAAAGAGAAGTTCCTGATGCGCATTGAAGTTCCTGATGCGCTAAGTGAAGCTTAACGTGTACAGATTACTTGAAGCTTTTTTTCTGAACGCATTCCTCTAGCCATCCTACTTATTTTTAAAAGCTTCTTGAGTATTTTATAGATTTTCCAAAACCAGGGAAAGACAAGCAGCGAGGTCCAAAATTAGAAGACAACTTGTCTATTCTTTCATTCTCATCCAATTTAGTAGAGTGTTCCTAAATAAACAAACGTGATGTCAGCAAATAATTGTGTAAAGAGTAAAATCTTAGACATATTTACATGAATTTCAAAATTTCCTAGCATTTAGTACATCCGTATTTGGCTTAAACGGCAACGGCTGTTTGAGCCGAGAAGAATTACAGAAGTGTGTAAATCCTGATGATCCGCCAAGAACGAAAAGGAAAATCTGATTTATTGGATAAAGGAGATGACATGGTCAAAATCACAAATGTGCTTAAATAGTAAAGAAGAGCACAATCTTGAAGATTTTGAACATTTCTTTTCTTTCAATTTTTGTTCATTTCTAGTTTTAAATGGGAATAAAACGCAGATATTCAGTGTGCTCTCATATCTCATATTCTGTGATGATTTCCCAAGGTAAAAATACCCTTATGTGACCTTTAAATGTTGTTGTCTTTACCTTTCCTACCTCTCGTCATTATGCCTCTGTTTAAAGACTTTATTATATCATCAAAATCACCAAAATTGCATCTTTGGCCTCAAGGGCAGAACCAGCATAAGAGTTCTTTGAAACAGAGCTTGTCTTTACTGTGAAGCTACAATAGGAATTCAGAGTGAGTTTAAAGCATGTGTCTGTGGTTGTTTGAGTCTAACACGTTTAAAAGTTACTGACACTTATTTTTAATCTGTCTACTGTGGAGCTCATCAGGTACTTTCTATCCTTGATGCAGTCTCCGGTCTTGTGTCTGTCTTCTGTCTGTGATGATGGAGGAGTAGTTAAAGCAGTGACTGACTGTGTGTCTGTAGTCTTGATAAGACACCCACTGATCAGCAAACTGGGTCTGAGACAGTGGGGACGTGTGGTGACGTCGGTCGGCCAATAGCATGTGGAGAGGTTTGGCTCAGCCATTCGAACATTTGGCGGAAAACGGCTTCAGTTTCACTGTAACAATGAGTCCTTAGTGCGAATCCTGCCAAAAAACTGACCCCATGCTGATTTATTTATTTAATATCTGTCATGCAGTCTGCCAAGGTAATTACTCCACTCATGCCAATGCTGCTTGAAAACATACATTATATGTATTTAGATGTAGAATTAGATACACACACACACACACACACACACACACACACACACACATATACATATATCTTTCTTTTACGATATTTAAAATGCTGAAATGAGTCTACACACCAGGATGTTAAAAGCATGATGCTCACATATGACTATGTGATGTAATCAAATTTGCCTTGACATCTTTGACACTCTTGCACAAAAATGTGCATGTATACCGCTGGACAGCTTGTGGCTATGCTGCTGCAAACCGCTGAATGGAATAGTTCTGCCTGACTTTCCATTTACAGCCAGTGCGTCATGTACAGAAGCCTCAAGTTTGTTTATTCTTTTCTTTTCTACCTCTCTGTCTTTCCGTCTGCTTTTAAGAGTGTGGTATTGGTCTAACACGCACCACTGGCACACGTAACAGTGCGGCTCAACACTGATCTCTGCAGGGATAAGCGTTCCACTGCACACACTGTACATAGAAATTCCTGCATTTTATTCAGTCTAATGTTTTGGTTACTGATCATTTGATTGGTCTTTTACTCCTAGCTATGGCTGAAACCTTTCAGTAATTATAAAATCAGACTTCTGACTATAAAAACACCCACTGAACATGGAAAACCAAAATAAATGAAATCAGTAAATAAAATTTCACTTCAATCCTTTGAATTTTATTATTAAATATCATTTCTATTTACTTTAATCAGCATACACACATCAGTTGGTTAAATCGATCACCTTTACTTTTTTAAATACGTCATAAACTCATGATCACTAATGTTAGCTGGTAAAACAACACACACTTTCATGGAAGCATCTATGTGTTTTTCCTTTCTGTAGATTGAAGACATTTAATGCAGCATTAATACTTAAATACAGAGTCAAATCTCTATCAGCACTTTAGGTGGTAAACGAGCTGTTCGGCGGTGGTGGATTTTTTAAATAATTTGTCTTTATAATTAACTTTGAGATTAAGATTCAAAAGTGATGCAGGGAAACAAGAAGAAGCATGAAGAAGACATATAGAAAAGGGCTTCAGAGTAGATGGCTGTATTGGGATTGGGCTCCCATGGGACCCGCGGGACCCAACGCGAATTCCGTCGGAGCGGGCAGTTTCACCTTTGCCCCGGGCGGGATTGGGTGGTCAGAAAATTTAGCGGGATCCGCGGGACCCGGTGGGGTTTGGCGTGTAGCCTAATAATAAGAATGGAGTCAACACATGACATTGAGAAGAAGATTAATATTAGCATTAGTATTAATTTATCTTATTTAAATGCAATCATGTTTAATTCTGTTATTCTGGACATTAGCCTCATCATTTGTATACAATCAAAATTTTCACAAGCTCTCAAGACAAAATCCGCGGGAGTGGGCGGGAGTGGACACAAACATTGCGGGTGCGGGCGGGAGTGGAACACGCAGCTTGCGGGCGCGGGCGGTCCTGGTCAGAAATTCAGCGGGAGCGGGCGGGTGCGGGGCTCGTGCAGGGCTCTACTTCAGAGTCAGAAAGAGTTTGCCCTATTGGCAGATTGCAGGTTTAAATCCCAGCTATGCTACAGCCATCCTCAGGAAAGAGAAAAGGGTGCAAACTTAGCAATGCTCTCTCTCTCACCTGTCAATCACAACACCACTACCCAATCACGGGTGTCTGTGAGGACATGCATGTGGAAGAGGGCAGCATTCCCTTTCCTCTGTGTGTATCATCAATATAATGTTGTTGATAACATTGTTAATATATGATGTTGCTAATATTTGTAATAGCTAAAAAATATTTTGATGTAACTTAAAATATCCATATTAGCATTTGTTAAAGGCAAGCTGTTTCTGTCTACTCTCTAATCATACGTCACTCCGTCTTTTCCCCTTTGCTGCAGTAAACGAGATCATCGGCAGAGACATGTCTCAGGCTCCAGGGGTTCATGGATCCTCAAGCACGCTGGGACACTCGTAGCCCATTGCCCTCAGCACTTGTCTGTACGGCAGCATGTCTGCGAGTCCCGGCGAGCTCTGGACTCGAGAGACGCAGACAGACGCGGCGCTTCCATCCACACGCATCATTTCAAACGAGACCAGACCCAGCCAGAGAAGATCTACTGATGCTGACATCACAGCATTCACAAACCAAGTTATAAAGAAGATATTCAGGAGAAAACTAAACGATCAAACATGTGGCTAGAAATAATAAACAGTTCGTCTCTTTCTCTCTCTCAGCTTTTTCTCGCAGTAGTTCTCAGGCACTTTTTTTTGGATCAGACATCTAATGAAAAGAGCAATCTATGCAGCCCAGTATGAATATGCAATACAAACAACATCACACAGACCAAATGTAGCATAACATAGGTAGATGCTTTGCTCTGGATCATGGGTCGGATTGGATGGGAAATGGAACTCAAGAGGTCTTTCGATTATCGCCGATGCTGCCTCTTGAAATCAGCGTGATCTCAGCGGCGCCCTCTGGACTACTTGCTGCCGATGTGTTAAAGATATGCAACATTCCACACTTTTCGAGTCTTTTTTCACCTCTTCAGGTTGAACAAATGCCTTATAAGCCTAGTAGCTTGGATTGACTGAAAAAATAGCTTTTAATAGAGACATTATAACAATAACGTTCTATTGTTATGTTGTTGTTTTTTTTCTATATTTTGTTTTTCATAAAGCTGAATTCTGTGCCGAAGACACAGGTCAAGTTTGCGTGTTTTGCATTTCAAGTTCTAGCGTGCAGCAAAGCGTGTAACATTTACAAACGCAATACAGCCGAACTCCATCGTGTAGGATCCGTACTCCGCACAGGACATCCATAGCACTGTAGAAAGTTAAGTCAAACTTGGAGCGTCTGAGACGTCAAGAGAATCTGTCGTATTGTCGGTGTGCTAGCTGATACTCCCGTGTGCCTTTCAAATGACAATCATGCTCAGATATAGAAGAACCCATGCACATCTATTCGGTATGGCAGCCATATTGCCGTGGTTAGAAATGCTGCTTTCAGACTATGGATTTTTTTTCCTTTTTTATTTTATGTTCTACAGCATAACCATAACCTTATGTTTATACTAGCAAGCATCAGGTAGACAGACATTTCCTGTGTAGATCTACAACATGGAGATACAGTTTCACCACCAACACCAGTGTTGGAAACAACACTATGATGTCACAATTCTATGCTAATTAGTTATGATGTGGGAAAGCAACAAATCCAAACAGCGGGTTCGAATGATTCATCAGAACAACTCTACAGCAAGCACGGTCCGTCGTTGTCCAGTTAGCTTAGCACAATTTACTGATGTATGCTTGCTTTCAAACTGATTAGCGCATAAATAATCAGCTTTATTAAGCTACGACACCGGTATCAGTTCTACAGGATACTCAGAGAAACCACAACGGTCACTTGCTAGTGCAAAGGTAGGGTTGAAAACATTGATACCGGTTTGGGTTACTGTTTCTGTTCAAAAATGAAGGTTGATGGTTATGATATCTCTGTACATTTCACTAGTCTACCAGCATGTCATGTAGATGCCTCTCTGAAAGGGATTTTAAAGAGCAGGTCACATTGAGGGAGAAAAACCCGTGGTGTGAAAGCAGCCAACCTGCATTTTGACAATCAGCAGCTCAGTGTTGCAGGATATGAAGTTATACAAAGCCGTTAATATAAAACTTTTTTTTTTTAACCAATTTCCAGAAAAATAAATATAAAAAATCCAATCTCACCCCCCAAACCCAAAAAAAAGAATCTAGATCGTAAACAAAGCAAATTAAATCAGTGTTTGAGGTTACTTACAAAAACGTGGGATTTTCTTAATTTTTTTTCTCGAGGATATTTCTGATAGTGAGCATTGGTGCTATCTCTGTAAGAAATATGTTTTTAATTAGCTGCGTAGCTGAAGGTTTGAATGAAAGAAGTCTGTGAAGAATTTGTATTTTGTCCCTGCCTTAAAAAATAGACGGTAATAACTCTTGTATGTATATTTTATCTATTTTAAAGAGACTGGTGGTGACTGTTGTTAGAAACTGAAAACATTAAAAACAAAAAAAAAAGGACAAAAAAATTTGGGAAGAAAATTTTGCTATGCACTAAAACCTGCCTGTTGCCTTTTGACAAGATAAACGATTAAAAAACGCAAACCTTGATGCCTCTAGACGTAGAGCAGCTTAAATATAGAGCAGCATAATGCCAGATATTCTTTCTTCATATCAGAGCTGTGTGCGTGCCCGCTTTGTAGAGGACTAAAGTGGAAGTTTGTAAGCATTTTAACATTTGTAGACAACTGTTTTTATTTTATTCTTTTCCAGTCTCAGCAGTGAGAAGGCACACGGATAGATGCATTTGGGCTATGCAAAGGCAGACAGCGAGACGTCAGGGCAATACCTGGCAAGAAATCAAAGAAAAAAAATATATGTTTGTTAGCCAGCTCTTGTATATACGTGTGTGCGTGCGTGTGCGCGTGTATGTGTGCGTTTACTCGTAGTGACAATTGACATCAATGCCACTTTTGATTATTTAATTAAAACTATCAAATCTACAGTAGGAACGCCTTAAACTTGTATTTGATTCACAGATGTTTGACAGTTCTAGTTTGATTTAGGAATAGCTCTTAAACTCATCTGTAGAAGGAGGGCAAGACGAAAAACAGGCCGTACGCCAGAAAAGCATCGACTTTTGTCCTGTTCTTCAAACCAAAGACCGAACAACGTGTTCCCGTTTTACAGACAGATGACAAACATAGACTCTAAAACTCTATTTTTGATACTTTGAAAAAGATGGATGTCATTCCGAAAGTTGGGGGGAAATATAAACACATTTTGTAAAATAAAAGGGAAATACAGGTTTTGCTGCTGTTTACAGAGCCTTGTATTGTCATTTCATGTAAATTTTGTATTTTAAACATTTTTTTTTTGTAATTTTTAAGACTGCAGTGCTTTTTTTGAAATTATCCAAAGGGAATAAAGTTGCATTGTAGGCTCTTCTGATGTAGTGTATCAATAAAATGATGGGGGGAAGAAAGCAGACCAGTTACTTTTCTTTGGGTGAAAAAAAGATTTCATTTTATTGTTTTATCTACAGCTTTTACATGGAGCAATAAAATTATGTTAGTATTGGTTATTCATTTTACGTTATTATTATGCACAAAATATTAGTGCTTCTTTTACATTTTAACGTTTTCAATTTCCTGCTTATAAAATTGCCACTATGCCCTTTAAGAATTGATTATAATTAACAACCTTCCTATATTTGTGTACAGATCCTATTTTAAATATTAGCATGCACGTTCACAGACTTTATACAGCATTACTAAAAAAAAAATCTGTAAATATATTTAACTTTAATCTTAATATACGGTATATTAAGCAATGGGCAAGTCGTGGCCTAATGGTTTGAGAGTCTGACTCGTAATCCTAAGGTTGTGGGTTCGAGTCTCGGGCCGGCCACGACTGAAGTGCCCTTGAGCAAGGCACCGAACACCCTCCAACTGCTCCCCCGGCGCCGCAGCATAAGTGGTTGCCCACTGCTCCGGGTGTGTTCACGGTGTGTGTGTGTGTGTGTACTTTAGATGGGTCAAATGCAGAGAACGAATTCTGAGTATGGGTCACCGTACTTAGCTGCATGTCACCTCACTTTCATGTTGAAGTAACATATCCCCCCCCCCCCCAATTTCCCAAGTGTTGTAGTAACACGACTCGACCACAAGATGGCAGAATTGTTATTTTCTTTTTACTACATTTCGAATTGTAGCAAGTAAATATTGTACAAGTATTTTATTATCCAATACTATATATAGAAAATATGTAATGAATTCTGCGTGATATTTCAATAATTTAAACATCTGAAGCTACAGTTTATCATTTGACCAGATATTAAATGATGCAAATTAAATCATTTAGCCAAAAGGAAAAAAAAAAACTTGGTCATAATTTTAACAAGCATCCAAATAAAGAGCAACGTTTGACAGACATGCTGTGGATATTTCAGTAGTTGCCACACAACATGCATATTCCTTTCCTGCAGGGTGCCAATATTTATAGGACTTGGGGTATAAAAAGTAACCAGGTCTGAGACATTTCAGAATGATATTTTATTGTTTACATATAATTGTTACATAAAGATTGTCTTCAGTTTCAAACTTAAAATAAAAAAAAAAATCCTAAATGTCCGAGTGCCAGGGAAAGTGCGTTACAGCTGGTACTGAACTCTGGCTCATGTAGTAATGGCACAAAAAGGTATAAAGGCACTATGATGACTGAAGGCCTCTCTAGTCACATTAGATAGATTAGGAAAGAAAAAATTCTCAGTAATAAAGGCTGCAAAAAAAAGAAAGCGCACAGATCAGACAAAAGCACAACGGCTTGTTTCTCACGTTAAATAAAATGGCTCTGTTCTGGGTTCGATTAAACTAAGAAGTCCGAGCGGATGAAGGGACACGCAGTCTTGTCTGTTACACAATAATTAATATGATTTATAATGAAAAAATAATCTTTCATGCAGCAGGTCGTCCACGGTCACTAAGTTAAGGCTTAGTTTAGAAGTTAAACAAGTGTCAGTAGTTTTCATTCCTTTCTTGTAGCACACATGCAGGCTGTATGGCTTAGCCTTTGTATATTGCACTGCCTTTGAGTAAAAACACAGTGAATCCTCATTGTGGGATTTCTCCCACAGGAAGAGTTATTTAGGCTTTTCTGCATAAAGAACACAACTAAGAATATATATATAGAATCAATTCTCCATATCCACACTGGCATTTTAACGATAGGTGTATTTGATGTATAAATACATATATACATAGAGTTCACATATTTCCACCATGCTAGCACCTCCACCAGCAGTAGCATGTTAGAAACTCGAGGAAAGGCTTCCTGTGCGCCTGGGGAAGACCAGTGTCGGGAGGAGACAGAGGGTGAAGTGCAGACCTCGCTCGTTCCTGGAGTCGGCTTCAAGGGGTGAGTGTTGACCTCATTCGCAGCACATCAGGCGG
The DNA here is from genome assembly GCF_022655615.1 of Tachysurus fulvidraco. Taxonomy (NCBI): domain Eukaryota; kingdom Metazoa; phylum Chordata; class Actinopteri; order Siluriformes; family Bagridae; genus Tachysurus; species Tachysurus fulvidraco. Next base: position 5,490,111 of record NC_062518.1, read on the forward strand.
ACGGGGTGGCCAGAGAGGGGAAGGTTGGAGCGCTCAGCCACAGCACGCCTCGCTGCCTCCTCACTGGGGAAGGTGACGAGCGCCTCCCCGCTCCGCTGGCCACTCCAGTTATACAACACGAGCACGGAGTCCGCCTGGAGCTAGTAAAAAAATAAATAAATGCAAACATGTATTCAATTCACACTGGGCTTGTATTGTGTAGGTTTTGAGATTTGAATCACAAAAGCTTTCATTTCTGTTCAGAAACAGCAACCCTGCTCATAGAAAGAAGGGAAAATAAGAGCACAAAGCGACCCACAGGAAGTTAGATTTGCTGTCAGAACATTCTCAATCAAAGCTGCATGGTGCATGCTCTATCCTATGGAGAGGAAAAAGCAGTTCGAGTTAGTGAGGACTGCAAAGATGTTAATCCCAGAACAGGAAAGAAATTTTGCAGTGACAGAAGGCTGTCGTCACTGCCTCTAAAAAGCAACCAAATCCAAGAGCAGGGCTATCACAATCAGATGCTAGAGTGCACAGAGGAATTAGTTGTACTCAAGGTTAGACATCTCCATCATGAGAAAGCCAAGAAAGAAAAGTTCGAAGACGGCTGGAAAACCTGTAAAATCAGGATAGTCCATTGCTTCTGAACTCCAGTCGTGACTGGGAGCTCTGCACAGCTTGAAGCTTTCTCCGCTGCTCACACACCTCTTCTGGAATGATCATTGAATGTTTAAGCCTGTAACGTGCGTGTTGGGATGAGGAAAAGCCTCAAGCTGTGCAGGGCTGGAGGTCATGATGACTGGAGTTAAGTAGCCCTGGTTTTGTCCATGCACATCAGGAGCTATGGGAGACCTTACCTGGAGGAGCGCCCCCTACAGGCAGAGCCACTCTTTGGGCTGGACCAGAGCACGGGCCTGATCGCTCACTCCCATCACACTGCTGTAATCCTCAGGAGTGTACTACAGCACAACAGCCCACAGTCAGTGGCACAGCCTCATCACACACACACACCTCACTATATCATGGCCACATCAGTCAATACAATTGTGCAGAATTTTTAATCCTGAATCTCCCATTCTTGCACTCACTGCATACACCTATGACACTTACTAGTGAACTTAGTTTGTCCAAATGCCCAAAAAATAAAAGTGTATGAATGAGAGAGAGAGAGAGAGAGAGAGAGAGAGAGAGATACACACACAGATAAATAGCAGCATTTAAACTGGTAATAAGTCTAAAACAAGCTTCAAACTTGGACATACTTTGCTAATATAAATTGCTTGTCTGGTTGTGGATCATTCCTCTTTGCACAAAATTCGTCAAATTACGTCAAATCAGACGGTTCTGATCCTTAAAAGCTGTTTAAGATATTAGGAAGTGTGTTAGATTTCCCTCAGAAGATACTTAAGACAACACATTCTTTCACAAAGCATGCTAGTGAATCAGGTAACTGATAGAAAACTACACAAAAATAGTAAGATCGGTTTAATCTCTGTTCCAGTTATTATAAAATCCTAGGTTTTTTGTTCTGTTTTGTGTCACATTGCAATTCTGCTTGGAAGAAAAATAATAAAAAGACAAAAAATAAAGGCACAATTCCTGGAATTTCATTCTCTTCCACAGTATCCCAGCAAAACAAAACTAAATCTAGAACACACACATGCACACAAACACACAACACTCATTTTCCATTTCCAACTGAACCACACACACACGTTTGAAAAGAAATGTAAAAAGTACAAAAATCCCACCCAAAGGAAACATTCTTCCCAAAGACACACACACACACACACACGTGAGCTCCATCTGAGCAGCTAAAAGCACATATTTGGAGGGTGAGTGGGCAGCATTTCATTACAGTGGTTCAGCCAGGTGTCAAAAGCTGTATTCAGTTGTTCCCCCAGTTGTGATCTCTGGCGCTTGGATAGCTGAGACCTGAGCAGAGAGCAGTTTGCTCCACAGTGTGCGCTAGCTGTAAACACACCCTCACCTTTTAGCTTAGGTCTTGGAAATGAAACTAATGTGGCACATCAGTTCCATTTATTTTCACCTGGGTATATTACCAGGATGAAAAAAAGCACACAAACACCACAATCCCAACATAAAAGCACCAACCAGTTATTTCCCCCCTCAACCAACCCCCTGTCCACCCCGCTCCTTACGGCTGAAGTTCATACCATCAGTTGAAGACTCCGCCTACTTGGATGTCAGCCAATAAGAAGGAAAAAAGCAAAAAATGGACACGGCAAGGGAGTGTTATTAATACGACCCATATTTACAAAAGATTTATGCATACAAAATAATGCTCACCTCGCTCTGTACTTCAGATATCTGGCTACAAATAAAGCTTAATGCATGCCACAATGGTGAGAAAAAAAAATGAAGCTCACTGGACAAAAAAAAAATACTTAACGTCTGGATAAAAGTTGCAGAAAAGCAGATTATCAGTTCTTGGCCAGACTTGGACGTGAAGCACAAAAGGCAACCTCTAAGCAGAACCATTACATGGGTTCCCTTTTGAAGCGGCTCTTCTCAGGTTTTCTCCCTAATCTCGTCTCAGAAATTTTTTCCCCTTTCCTCGGACTTGTAGATTTTTATAAAAGCCGCTGGTGACAATGTCTAGTGTAAAAACTGCAAATAACTTAAATGAACAAAAACACTTACTAAGGATTAAACTTAAATTAAATCAAGCATTAGAGCAGAAATGACACATGCAGCTACTTTTTTGTCCAATGAGCTTAACTGGGAAACGTATATACTGCCTACACACTGACATTCCAGTTTACTACTTACACCTACTTTGTAGCTACACTCATTGGTGCTAACCAGCTCCATGTAGGTCACTTTGTATGTAAATAAATTACTGTATGTAGCCCATGTGCTGCTATACTTAAGAGATGGAACAGAGGGCCTAATAGACCAAGTGGAAAGGGAAACACACTCGCCCGTGGAGGCAGAGGGACATGTGCCCATGGAGACCATTCTGAGACTCACAATGTGCGTCTGTGTCTCGTTACAGTTAGGTGTACATAATAAACTGGAATAGAATAAACACTTTTGCTTTTTTTACTGCATTTCTTAGTGACTACTCAAATATGTATATACAAGTCCACAAGTCTTTTCTAGTCTATGCACACATGTGTAACAAATTTGTCATTATTCCCAGAGGACAAACAAGCTGCACACTATGTATATGCTACCTGAGCATTAATTTCAGCAATTGCCTTTTTTTTTCTCCCATGCCAAGTTTAAAGCCTCTTACCTGGTAACCCTGGAAGAAGCTGAGGATATCTTTAACCCCAGCATTATAGGGCAGTCCCTGCATGCGCACCAGAGCACCGTGCTGAGGTAAAGTTGCAGGAGCAAGCTGAGCTGCTATGGAGCCCGGAGGAGCCGCAAAGTAACTCATTGTGGACGGGGACACTGGAGGACTGAGAGCAAAAGAATACAAGAGTGTAAATATCTATTTATGAAAACAGATATAGAGGCATAAATAGATTTCACAGAAATATCATTGAAGTGAAAGATCTTTACATATGAATATAGGCTTATAAATAAATTTGTCCCTAAACCGGCTGAATAACCGTCATGCATTTTCCATATTTCAGTGTCACAGGAACAGAAGGATGAGCTGATACCTGGGGTAATACGCAGTGTAGTTCATGTTCATGTACAGCTGTGGCTGAGGGGAATAGTAAGCAAGCGTTGGAACAGGGCTGTGAGTGGGTGGCTGTGGAGTTCTAGGAGTGGCCAGCAGGGGGGGCTGATACAGGGCGGCCTCGGTGGAAAGCATAGCAGCTGGACCTGGAAATGCGGCGTAGGTTGGTGGTGAGAGGCCTGAGGGGACAGGGACAGGAAACAGAGCCTTCGTGAAAGATGATAAAACTATCACAGAGCTCATTACTGCTATGCAGAGAGTAACAAGTTAATGAAGCATGACACTAAAACCCAAAACATGAGGGGAAAAACAAAAGCAGGTTGGTCAGTGAGACACCTGCACTTCAGTTTAGAGTAAAGTGTGTCCTTCAGTAGGTCAAAAAAAAAAAATACCTCAACAAGCATATATTTATATGCAAACAGCCAACGGCGGCATGCAGGAAGGGGCCTGCTCACCACCTATTGGGTGTGTACACGCACACACACACTCTTACAGAATAAATGAAGGTCAGGTACACTACACGTCACTTTTCAAACCCAGGAACCACAACCAGTCCCTCCTGTCATGCAGCTTGTGCACATAAAGGCTCATTCTGTCTGCCTGACCTTGGTCGGGAATCAAGCCTCTGTGCAAAGCGGGGAGCTTTTAGTCTTGCTTTAAACCCAAGACTTTATAAATTGTGCACCTTTCAGCAGGACCAGAGGTGCTCACGTTGCTACCTACAAGATAAACTGAAATCTAATCTTTAAAGTCAGTGCTGATAGGAATTAAGGACAATCCACAAGGAGACCTGCTGTACAGGCGGTGTGTGTTGCTCAGACAAAGCTCCCATCGTGATAGTGCTGTGTAAGAAATTACAGAAATTGCACCCAAAATTCCACTCCAAGGTACACATCTAAAAGAGCTCATTCCTAAAAAGGTTCAAGTATCATAAGGTAATACGTTTAGGACTCTAAACGTATAAACCTGATTCATTTATAAATATGGGAACGGCAGTAGGACATCAAGGATCACCATGAACAAAGGGTTTATGTGACTGCGATTACCATTTAAAGTGACAATTTGACTGATAACAATTGTAACAATAACAAGACAAGGTATACGTGACCATGATTAACATTTAAAGACATCTGGCTAAATAACAAGGTGTGACCCAGCCATTTGGGAGACACTTATCTTACACTCAATACACATTCAAAGCAGAATCTCATTTAAACTACAAAGAGGAAAACAGTTTAAAATGTGTGAGCAGGATTTGCTCTGGGTTCGTGTTCTTTCTGACTCCGACGAGCCCAAAGTACGCCATGTATTTTGTCACTGCTATGCTGGAATAAACTTCTTGTTCTTTATTAAGATCTTCAACATCATCGTCTTATTTTTACACAATGCATTTTTTTCTTACATTGGCGAGCCACCCAGCGACGGATTCCAAAAAAAAAAAGTGGGGAAAGGTAAGAAGCGCTGTATTTTCTTTTTTTTACGCCGTTTTATTTTATTCAGGGAACCCCTTTGTTTAAAAAAAAACAAAAAACTAGAAAATAAATGTTTTAGTGTAGAATAGAACATAGTTTACTGGTCATAAGCAGGAGGAGTTATTATTGTTAAGCCTATTCTGTACATTTCTGTTTAAGATTCTAACGAAACTGAATTAACCCGACGCAGTGTGATGACAGTTGTATGTGAATCGTTGTTTCTAAAGTAACTGAAGCAAAGTGCTTAAGCTGATGGGTTTCTAAAGTAACTGAAACTTGTGTTTGTTATAATTCTGTTAAGATTCTAAAGTAACTGAATCAGCCCGACGCAGTGTGGCAGTTGAATTATAGCTAAGTGTTTCTTAAGTAACTGAAACAGTGATAGTGTAAAGAGCCCGACGCACCGCGGTAGAGTTTAAAGCAATAACCCGAGGTAGTGTGGTGTTGTCTGACAGACTGTAACGGTGTTTTAAACTTACGTTTTAAGTACATGTACTGTGGTTAAGTAAATAGTTAGGTTTAATGCAAAGAAACCCGACGTACTGTGGTTTTGTCCGACGTACTGTGACGGTGTTAAACGGTTCAAGTCCAAAAGTGCTGTGCTAAGAAGACTTTTTAAAATATAACAAAAACCCGATGTACTGTGGTTTTGTCCGACGAACTGTGACTGTGTTACATTTTAAACTGTTTGTGAGTTTGTGAGTGTTACTGTTGGTAAGTGTTTGTGACTGTTTGAGAGTTGTGAGTGTTAAGTGTTACTGTAGTTGACCTCGAGGCCAGACGGAGTGTGTCTGTGTCCGAAGCAGTAAGACTTTTGAGGTCAAAAGCCCGACGTATTGTTCATTTGCGTCCGAATTACTGAAGCTGTGAATAAATAGACTAACGGTTAACTAGATATCTTGTAGCCACAGAAACTGTGTAAAGTTAAGACTAAGATTTAAGGAAAGCTGCGAGTTTGTTAAAATATGGAACAGCTGATTGTTAAGTACATCGCTAAACACGGTTCTCAGGGAATGTTCGATGGAATAGAGAACATCGTGGATAAACCATATGAGTGGGCTATTTCTAAGTTTGAAAATGACCCTAAAATGCCCAAGAACAAAAAAGGACAGATTGCCAATGCACTGCAAGCAGTTCTTGCATCGTACAAAGTAACTAATAAGACTTTAAATGCAATAAAGGCTGAAAACGAGCAACTGCAATCTAGACTAGATGATGGGATAATATCTAAAAGAGATCACCAGATGAGTGATCATCTGTAAGATGATCGTCTTATTTTTACACTACGCATTTTTTTCTTACAGCTGCAATCAAAGGCTTACTCCAAAAGTCGTATAGGACGTCCCATTCTTAAACACCACAGGTTTCTTTTGAGGCTTTGCAACACAAGACAATACCCAAGAACCAACAGACAAATCGATGTCGAACGCAACAGACAAAACAATGTCGGACGCACAAACCTGTTTAAAATCCCAACTGGCTCAACTGGTTAAGGCTCTGGGTTGTTGATCGGAGGATCGAGGTTCAAGGCCCAGCACAGCCAAGCTGCCACTGCTGGGCCCTTGAGCAAAGCCCTTAACCCTCCCTGCTCCAGGGGCACTGTATCATAGCTGCCCCTACACTCTGACCCCAACCTCCTCAGTTGGGGTATGTGAAGAAAAAGGAACTCCACGGTGCTGTGGTTTATATGTGGCGATAATAAAGGCTTCTATGCCCCGTTCTGTATTCTATTCTATTAATCAATCTACTACAGATTCATTTGCTACAGCACAGAATGCAGCTAAACCCAAAATCTGACACTGAACAATATGATACTTCCTAAACAGCTCCACTAATGTGTGTTAATCATTCCAAGACCCAAACAAATCTGCCTGCATCTGTGTTTAAAAAAGTCCATTGTGTAAAGTAAAGTACTTACAGGGTAGTTTGCATGGCGGAGGTGACAAGCCGCTACGGTTCAGAGTCCCTCCCATCAGCACAAAGCTCATCTCTTCAGTGGAGCACTGGAACACCTCCACATAACGATCCTTCATCATCTTCTTGTGGCACTTCTGTGCCACCATAAAGGCACGATCTGATGCTTTCATCTGAATGAACGCATCACCGGATGGACGGCCCTTTGAAACGAACAGGAAGGTGACGGGTTAGAAGCTCCTAGCTGTAAAATACAGAAGCTATAAAGAAGCTCCTGGCTGTAGTTTAACCCTGAAGGTCATATGAAGAAAAAAATGTAATTAAATTTCCTTCACTATCAGGACTTAGAAGTAACAAATAAATCCACTAATCTCAAACGAGCTTTAAACCCATTTAAAAAAAAAGGAATGGAGGAATAATTAACAATTAACAGTATAGTTAAGAAAAAAAAAAGCAGAACAAGTGCTAGAAATTCCAAGACATATAAAAGGTCACAGCCAAAAAAGTGTTTCTGAAGTTATTAAAAAGAACAACTCTATATTTATACATTTTCTGTAAAAAGCATCAGTTATATCCAGCTCACGAAAATTCATTAGTATCATAATCCGATGTTCTTTTGCTAGATTTGATGCAAACGAATCATTAAAGCAATAACGTATTTCCTCTCACTTGCTGATTGAGCACCATATGAACACCGTGGGGTTTGATGTCAATTGTGTGCTCTCCCATAAACTCCAGGATGTCCTCGATGGAGGCGGTGTACGGCAAACCACGCAGCCGCACGCAGTCCCTGGTGCTGCCTGTGGTGAGGAAGGGAGGAGCAGCAAGCACAGGAACCATTGAAGGAGGGGGAGGAAGCGTGGATATCAGTGGAGTGGACATGTAACGGTTCAGCACCTGAGACACAAACAGTATGCGGATCAATAAACTTTAAAAAAATAAATAAATAAATACATACATACATAAATAACAATTAAAAAAACCCAAAGAGCTCTAGTTGGATATTTGCTGCGCTGACCTGCTGGACCTCGGCTGCTGTACTGCGGAACAGCTCGATGTACCGCTTCCCCAGAATCTGTTTGTGCTTTTTCAGAGCGTTCTGGGCGTATTCCTCACAGGCAAACAGCACAAAGGCATCACCCGTGGGCCTTCCGTCGGGATACTTCACGAAGAGCAGCCCCTCGGTGCCATCCGTCACAGGGCTCTCGGGGCCCAGGAAGCCCAGCACATCCTGGTGTGTGGCAGTGAACGGCAGGCCCCGCATCCGGATGATCACCTGATTCTCCTTAGACAGGAACTGTGCCACCTCGTTAGATGTGCCTGAGCAAGAACATGATCACCCAGTTATTAATCCAATTATTAATTCATTCATTTCTATAAGAGGATAATAGCTTAAAAAACAAGGCAGTGACCCTTTTGGTTTTCAGGCAACAACTGACCAAACAAACTGAATATTACAAAATCACATTACTTTGAGAATTCTTTGAGAAAAAGCCGGCAAGAAGACAAAAGGCAAAGGAATTGTGGTATATTTCAATAATCACTGCCAGAAAAGGGAAGGAGTGCACTGTTATCAAAAGTTAAATATAACCTATTTGATTCTTGTTATATTAAGGTAACGTCTGTGAAGGCTAAAAAAAATGCCTTTTTGATATTAGCCGTCTTTTGTCCTGAGGGCCTGCAAATGTTTGCATTGAACTCTACAACTAAGTATGCATGTGCTAGGGATCTACTTTCTCTCTCCTCTTTTCTCACACACACACACACACACACACACACACACACACACACACACACACACACACACACACACACACACACACACACACACACACACACACACACACACACACACACACACACACACACACACACACACACACACACAAATATCTCGGCCTGCTGCTGGCTCTTTACACCCTGCGTGTGAGAGGGCAGAGTCGGTCTTTTCAGTGGCCGCTGCTCATGCTCCGTCTCAGGGGAAGCCGCACTCTCTAAGGCATATGTGGGGCAGCTGGGACAAGAGAGTAGAGTTTCCTCCTGAAACTGCAGGACGTGAGTCAGCACGGGCACACGGCTCACAAAAGAGCCTTTCATTCAGCCAAAACAGGAAAGAGAGACTGCATCATAGGGAAGTGCACACTACAAATGCGAGTGTGTTTGGCCATTTGGTGTGTGCGAGTCTCATCTGTAATTGAAGACATCCAAAACGCATTACCAGCCACTCGATAAAAGCAACTAACCTCCAGCAATCTTTAGAAACTCCTCTCCAGTTGCTTTATACACCTGAAACAGAAAAGGGAAGAAAAAAAAAACTCAACCTGTGGGCAAGAGTGTGTACAGAGCTGGGTGAGGGTGTGAGACACACGTTAAGACGAGTCTTCAGAGAGAAAGGATCTTGAAGGATTATTATTACATTACATGAACTTTTGCAACCAGAAAAATGACCATTTAAATATTTATGAGTAAGTTAAGTTTAAGTGACTAGAGTAACTGTAAAAGCCTTTAACCTCAGAATACACAATGAAGTATTAAAAAGAACAACCTTCTCCATAATGAAAAAGAAATCTTCTGCAAATGTGAAACTAATCCCATCTCACCATAATTAAATACTACTGCCTAAAGACTTAAGCCCTGATGACTGTCATTATGGGATAATGTGAACATCCTCACAGCGAGTTCCAACTCAAAATGGTTATATCATACATATGATTCAGTTCAATTAAGTAGGTAAACAAACAGCACCAAAAAACTCCAGATTCCACAGTGACGGCATTTAGGAGTACAATACACAGCTTCTAACAAGACGTATAATAACTCTTATATTCATGAACTCATGACTAACAGTATAGTGAAATGTATTTTTGTATTTAGTATAAAGAGCTTTTAGTAACATCATCATGCAGCCATTATTTTAGCATGGATGTGATCAATCTTGTTGAAGCAGATCTGACGAAGTGTGAGACTGGAGAGTGAAGCAGCTCACCTCAATGTATCTGCTGCCCATGTGGTGTTTGTGTCGCTCCAGCGCCATGTCCCGGTGCTCGGAGTTTACGAAGCGTACAAGGGCCTCTCCATTCCTGCGACCCTGAGCATTCAAACACAGTGCCACACCGCCTCTGACACACACACACACACACACACAATTCACAAGGGCTCTCTGAATCTAAAATTAGGGTTAAAACTTTTACTTTAAAATCATGCTCTTACTTGGCAATGTTGAGGCCCTTGAAGAAGCGTGCGATGTCTTGGTCTGAAGATTGCCATGGTAACCCCCGGGCTCTGATCACAGTCTCACTGTCCACAGCTTCTGTCTTACTGCTGCAGGACGTACAAAGAGAAGACCGTTCTCTATCCAGCTTCAGATCGTTCCCGTTATGGCGCTTTAATCTGAGCCTGAGTGAACACTAGCGTGTTCTCATTACTAGCAGCTCTCCTCCCTCCTTAACACTTCGAACTCCACTCAGCAGCTCATAAACAAGCCCAGAGTGAGTTAATCCTCTAGGGCCAGGATGAGGAAATGCTACTTGAACAACATACTCACCAAGCTCCAGATTCAAACTTGCACTTCACCGTCTCAAACGAGGAAAATTTGTGACCTGGTTTAAAATAAAAAGGACTGTTTTAAGAAACGAAGAGAGGTCACAAGTAAGCTTAATACAAGTTTAAGTGATTACTATGTTCAATCAAAACACTAATGGTCCGTTAATAAAAAAAGTGAGTAAGAAAGAAAAGAAAAGAAAAAGAAAGAAAAAAAGAGAGAAAGAAAAGAGAGATACAGAGAGAGAGAGAGAGAGAGAGAGAGAGAGAGAGAGAGGTCCAACAGCCTTGCTGTAAAAGATGATATCCTTTTTTTTTACAAAATAAACAAACGAAGCAAAAGAACAATGACCCCATTAAAGGTTATGGAAAATATAATAATGCAATAGGCATCACTTTTTATTTGTAATATGCATTTATTCAGCTGTGTATGCACTAAAGGGATAAGCATAGGCTAGATTATTGCCAGCATCAGTAACCCAGACTTAAACAGAGATGTTGACGTGGTTTGGCTGCTGCACTTGATGCTCTTTGTCCTAGGATACTTTCAGACTCCAATTTGTTTCAAGCAAGAACAATTTTCTATAACCTTATCTCCATATATACAGCTGATATTATTCCCTACACGATCTGCTATTGCGTTAGCTAGTTCGACCGTGTGCAATCACTTGACCTACAATAATCTTGTTGCTATAGCAACGTTTTAAAAAGTGAAACTGGTTTTACTGTACGTCCTGTTCTTAAACCTCACATTTTAGCTGAGCGCAGATGTTCAACCAAAGTGTATTAATAACATTACTGGTGTACTGGGTTAGACATAATTATCTCGTCTAAGCTGTGTCCAACTATTAGAACGTGTGATCTGAAACTGAAACACAAAAAGTAGCACAACAAAATGTTGCCATGACTGGTGTCAACGTTTAACACTGTGGATGTTCCTGTATCGGTTCACTGCACCGACACTGAAATGACAACAGCAGAGGAACAATAAGAAAAAGTGGACTGACTGTATGGCTCAGCCAGGATGTGTTGGATGATCATCACCATGCTCTTCAGCTCCCTCACTCCAGCCGTCTGCTCGCTCTCTGCTGGGAGACACAAATCTGAGGGAACGGGTTAAGGGACCAACAGCTTGGGGGTCAGGAATCATATTTTAGAGAACAATAAGGAAGAATAAACAAACTTCCATTAAGGATACATTCGAGCATAGATGGGAGGGTGAGGTCTTTCACTGGACCGGCGTTGGGACAGCATTTGTGAAACTCTCTTTTTAAATCCACAAATGAGTAAAAACACTCGGGCAGGACCAAATTCTAACGGGAAAAGAAAGAAATACCCATCAGTCTCTCTGTGACGGGACGGTATCGAGTAACAATAAAACTGCACGGAAATGTTTTCAAAGTCATGCTGTTGTTGAAATGACAGTAAGCAAACGCACACTGCTATGAATTTCCATCTATACACCTAAGCGCAAAACTTTTACATACCCTGAGGACAAAATTAAGATAACATCACATACTGCCTTTGTTGTCTGGAGGTCGGTGTCATTTAAAATGTATTATTATTATTATTAAACTATATTTATGTATTTCTCATGTACTGTGTTTGGTGTCCTATCTGAAACACCTACTTTAAAATAAAGTATATGGGAGCGATTAATTCTCCTAGTTTCCATCACACGTTATAAACGATCGTCCTGAACCTCGCTCACCTTTTTGGACGCCTCAGGGTGAAGGGCCTGTCGGATAAGGAGGGGTCCGTCAACACACAGCGTGTAGGAGCTTCTGCCCAGAGCTTTAAGTTCTGCTGATACGGCCTGCTGGAACTGCACACCAGTAAAGCAAAAACAGCAGCAGACAGGAAAGAAAATGTTTATTAACTTGTTTCATGAACATACAGTACAGTACACAATATAATCAACACTCAAAAGGTAAGTGCAAGGTGGTGATACAGCTGGTAAGAACCATCAGATAGATAAACAAAAGGAATCTGTGAAGTGTGAAGAAAATACTAACATTTTTGACTTAACTCATATTTAATTTTACTATGATTACTATTCCAGTTAAAAGGTGCACACGTACACATGCACATAATTGGGACTCGTAGCACTTCCTAATTGGGTGAGAAATAAAAATTAAATGAACATAACCACCACCATAGCCACTAAACACCCAGCTGCGTCCTGGTCATGTGACCATCTATCTTAATCATACACACAAAAGTCAGGGTGCCGATTCTTTTATGCAACAACTGAACGTTTCCACCACCGAACAGACGTGATCACATGAAGTCAGACTGCAGAGTCCAGTAAGGAGTGTTTAGGTGATGCCTAATGAAACGTACGGTAGAAATATTCGCTTAAATACAGCTTAAACGATTACTGCTTTTGTTATTAAGGACACCTCCCTAGACATGCAATTTGGCTATTTAAAAAAAAATTATTGCTCATAATGAATAAGAACTGGAATGAGAGGAGATTTCATGAATTAAATAAAACGCATATCTGGAGTTTTTTGCTGATCAATTGACAATAATAATAATAATAATAATAATAAGTTTTCTTGTTTAATGCAACTGTTTTGTAAAATTCTAAAACAAAATGTACATCGTTACAATTCTTCCTACTATTTTTGGAGTTCTGCAGCCAAGTCGTAAATACTGCATTATGTAAATTTAAAAGCACCATTATGAGGCCTGGTTATGTTTGTGATCTCAGATGCTATAAACCCATATAAGTTTGAGAATTATCAAAAACTTCCTGCTACAGGAGGAAGTGAGGATGGATCATTATGGGAACATTAAAACCTTCCACTTTTCCATTGCAAGTTGAGTGATCGAGCCTCCTCAAGATACACAAAACATCATCATATAAACACAAAAATAGATCATGTAATGCATTACCAGTAACAGCGTTTATGTTCATAGCTGTAAAAAAAATACTAATTCTTTATTTCATCTTTAAATAATTATTTTTCAGCAATTTTACTAAACCTATTTGTCTAAATAACCTCGAAAATTTTAACATTTGGAAAAATACACTTGGGCTGCACAAGTGTATAAAGAAGCTGAGAAAATCTGTTCGGAATGCTGACTGGTTAGTGTTTAATTGGTCCTCCTGTCACTCGCAGAAGACGAAGGAGGACAAGGAGGAGGAGGAGGAGGAGGAGAAAAAGAAGAATTAGAAGAAGAAATTGTAAGCAAGTAAAATTTAACTAAATTATCAAGCTACCCAAGTCCCCCCCATCCCATTAAATCCCCTAATTTCCGAAGTGGTGAAGGCTGAAGTGGTGGTTTAGTTGTTGTTTTCCCTAGTCAGAAACTCTATGTTTAATGGACACTTCACAGAATAAAATGTCAGGTGGTCACCTCTGAAGAAAGGTCCAACTCTTCAGGAGTGTTTTCACAGAAGCAGAGTTGAATCAGTTTGACTTGAATTAGTTTCCACCCTTAGCGTGGTTTGTTTAGGCAGCACACACACACACACACACACACACACAGTCTCAGTCTGATTCCATTTGAAGTATTGTAATAGTATTTTGCTATATATTATTATAATATATATTATTTTGGGGATGCGAAGTAAAACTGACCACTTTAGCATTGTTAAAATTAACATGAAACTAGAAACGTGAAAATTAAACATCCTGCTTCATGATCGATTTTTAGCTTTCTCTACGTTTCCTGCCATGAGCGAGATGCCACATTTTATTTGTGGATCGTGTGAAACAAAAAAAAATAAATAAACACAACAGTATAATTAAAGTGTGGTTAAGAAGTGAAATTCACACTAATTTGAAGAGTGAGTAATACATTTGATCGTGTACACACCTGTACTAAACAATCACACCACAGAAGGACGTCAATACGTTTTCATTTTTAACCTTTTACCGTTTGACACTACGAGTTGAAAAGCAAAACAAGTTGCTAAGTCCTTGCACCCGCAATCCAGGTTCATGTGTTTTCAGTAAGCATCAATATGATACCAAAAAATGTTAACGACTTCAAGCTACACAGGATCACATGCAAAAACCAGTTGCCTACATGACTTTTAGTAAACCGTGTGTACGTTTGATAGAAAGCCAAAACAAATGAGATTAAACCAGCTTTGCAGCAGGCAGGGAAAATATCCATTTTTCATTATCCGATCAAACAAGACACTTAAAAATCAAACCTAATATAAAATGAAGAGCAAAAAATAACCGAGTGAACATCTAGCGAATTCAGTTCTTCTGGTCTTGGACTAAAATGAAGCTGCATGAACTTTGGACAGCTTTCTGTAGTGTCATTTTATCGTTTGTTTCTCTTTTCCTGTAATTCTGTAGTATCTTTGCCCAAACTCTGACAGAACACTGTTTTATAAGGCTCAATGTGCCAGCCAATCGTTATCCAGGATACGCGCAGGATTAGTCACAACATAGACAGCATTGGCTAATCAATATCTACAATCCATGGACACACTAACTGAAAACAACAAACCAGACGCCTCGGTATGCTGGAGGAAAGAGTAACTTTTAGCTGTAAACTGTTCTGCATCTGGTTTGGGTAGAAAACGTACACATTTTATACCAAAACATCAGCAAGTCTACGGTACAGCAGGAGGCTATTATGGTGATCGGATCATGTTCACGTTAAATATTACTGATGTTTTCTAGTCACATGGAAGAGTTTTTTTAAAAACTGAAGGACTGAAGGTCCTTTTTTTGTTAAATGCAGATTGAGGTATTTTAATATTTGCATGAATAATGAAAGACTGAAGAGAATCGTCTTGGGTTCAGACAGTAAAACTCAGTGCATTTTAGAAAACAGTTCACGCCTTAGTGAATAGCATATTTGATTATAACATTGTTCTCTCAGGCTCAAAATACGTCAGTCTTTTATTAGCAAATCTTTTCTGATCAAAAAGGTTAACATGCAGATCATCATTTACAGTAAAATCAAACCGAATTTGGTGTTACAGCATAAAAACAGTCAGTATTTGACTAATCATCAAAAATTCCTTCGGTGACGATCATTTAAATGCAAGTGACCTTAAAGCGTAGGCAGTGTTGAGCTGGAAATGCAGTTTGCAGACTTGGCTTTTTTTCTAGGTAGAATGTCAAAATGCATGTTTGCGTCATATCTTTTTGTCCAGACAGAACTTTATAATACGGAAGGTCATGACGTTTTTTTGCCACCCCATAATGATCTGTTAGCAACAGTGGTTTCGTGGAATGGTTCCCTGCTATAAGAGCTGTGCACAGGAGTTCCTCCTCAATAACAAGAAACATGTTTGAGGCTTGATCCACCCAATGGAGCTATGAAGCTTTACTGGATTTCTGCTTTGATATATATTTACAGCATTTGGCACACACACTTACCCAGAGCGACGTACAAATTGCTTTTAATTCTCTACAACTGAATATTAACTGTGGTTCACTAGGTTACAGACTTAAGATACCGTGAGCCTAAAACACTGTTCAATGTTGTTTTGGGGTTGTTGTTTTTTTTTGTTTACACACACATAAAAACTGGGGAGAAAGTGCTGAGATGACAGCGAGTGTGACTCATGTCCAGCTCTATCATCTGTTAAAAAAAACACCATGATGAGTAATAAGTGTGATGGGCCATAAGCATTTAAGCGCTGACTCGTCAGTTTGGAGCTTGCTTGTGCTGTTCCTGGTAACCAACATTTTACAGGTTGTATGGAGTGTCAGTGCTTCAAAACATGACGACGTAGACAAGATGGCGAGTTCCTTCAGGGGTGGAGTGCTAATCTGACAAACAGCGGCATTTCGTAACATGTCTATGCCTAAGGGTGTGCTTAAGCAGCAGGCTGAGAGAGTCAAATCTGATTGCTACAATTTTTAAAAGCATGATCGACTTGTCAACAAGTTCAGACATGATACTGTACAAGCTGGTTCGGTTTACACAACGAATTAACAGCATCCAAAACTGACATCTGGTTTCATAGTAATGTTCCAAACATTATTGAATCCGATCTTTGAATCTTAGACAATCATCAGAAAACAAAAAGGTTTGTTTATCCACAGCTATAGAGCATATCTATCCACTTAAAACTATTCTGCCCGGATGACTGACACCACAACAATAAGAGACTACTCGAATGTCAAAGAGCTCTTAAGTAAAGGTCTTCCAGGAAAGAGCTTCCATCATAATGACCAAAAAAAAAGCAGCTCGAACCGACGCGGTGTCTGCGTGTTTGCTTACAGCCACGGTCGCAGCCATTAGGCCCCACCTTGCATAAATCACTAGGAGATTAACTCCTGCCCCGCAAAAAGGTTTGACAGAAACAAGTGCCACACCCTGGTCTTACCTCAGAGCCAAAACAAGCCAGAGACAGACAAAAACACAGCTAACACTGAGCAACAGAGAGCCAAATTCTGTGATGTTTAACAATCACACGACTCCTCAATAAAACACACAATATCTGTTCAGTCCTACGCTACGCACATCAAAGTACAGCACTCGTTTCTCGCAGGTCGGCCTTTTGTCCCATTCTTTTGGGCGGTGAAAAGAACCTGTGCAACTAAAGGTTTTGGAATGGATAAGATGATGCTTTCACAATATCTGTAGCAGCCAATCCATCAGTGAGACTGAGGAACTTGAATTAATCTTAGCTCTTCCCCCGAGGCCTTGTTTAACATTTGATGTGTGCATACATGTTGCTCAGGAAAGGGAGATAAAGCAATGGGAGAGTCTAATTGAGATGAAGCTATAGTCCTATATAGCTAGTGTCCTATATACACTAACCTATACAAAACACCTACCATATTGCTATATTCTGCAATTCTATTTCATCAAATATATTAAAGCGCATTTAACCTCCACACTATTTACATGTCTGATTATCAGTGGCTCCACCTTTCCCTTTAGAAAAGTCTAACACAACGTAAGAGGATATAATTGCACAGTCTAAATTAACTGGATTTCGAAATCCAAGAGACATGCTAATAAGTTAAGGATGGCACTAATGAGGCTGTTCTACTCCCTGGGAGTGATGCCCTGCCCTGTTACAGGAGCAGACATGCTGATACCAGCCTAGACCCAAGCCCAACAGCACACCTCTTCCTCTGCTGCTATGTTCTCCTCTCACCCTGAAAAACCTGTCTTTTTTTTTTTTTTGCACTTGCACCAACACGTGCACACACACACACACACACACACACACACACATACATACACACACACACACATACACACACAGCATCAGCTCAGTGTCAAAAGGCAGGTGCAGAGCTAGTGGAGTACAAAAGTGCCCCCGGGCAGAACACTCACCATCTCTGAACTGAATCCAAACCTGGAGCTGAATAAGATCAGCATACAGAGAGGAAAAAAAGCAACAAGTCTGACCTACAGCAGCAGGTTACTAATGTACACCTGAGTATTTAAAATGTTTGTAAAGCTGAAGGACATACGACAGGCTGTGGCTATAACGTTTGGTTACTCAAACTTCATGGAAATGTTTAAGCTGCTTTAATTGAAAAAGCCAGCTGAACACCATCAACCGTGTCTTTTAAACAATGGAATAATCATCATTATCTTAGTGTCTTTGTCATCGTAGTGTTGCTACGGTCGCTAAATAATTTAACACTTATTTATTTACGTTGTTGTAACTCACATTACCTTCTGCATTTGCAGAAAAATTATAGTGGTCAGAATTTAGGCAAGTTGGGTGTTTTTATTGTTGTTGTTTGTTTTTGTAACATTCTTAATAGATGAGTGCACTCAAGTCGCTCACCCCTGAAATAAAGGTCCTATACCAATGACGTGTGTAAAGTGGAGTAGTAAACGGTTACCAAAAAGCTCTCAGATCAATAGTTCACCAAAGGTACAGCCTAAATCCTGAGGAACCTCAGCCAAAGGTTGTTTTTAAATCATGGGACAGGACAAGAAGTCTGTTTGGAGAGACATAACTAGCAGTGCATTAGTACGACAAAGTATTTCCCTTCAGTGAGGAATGCAAGGAGAAATTGATTTTACTGGTTAATCTTTACAGGGCCTTCTGATGACAAAACTGCATTTGAAGTCAGATATTAAAACTCTGGCTGAACAAAAACTGTGACAAAATAAAGTGAAAAGCGGATTAAAAAAAAAACAAAAACCTATTCTAAGCCTGCATATAAACATGGTCTATGAGAGAGAGTGAGAGTGTTAGTGTGAGTGTAAGAGAAGCAGCAGCAGTGTGTCTCACATATGAACAAGACAAACAAACCTGTCTATACATAAAACCTATTTATATTCCTGAAACTACACCAGTTACCTAAGAAAATCACCAGCTGAACATTAAACAGCATAACAAAGCAAGAAAATTCTGCATTTCTGTTTATATATTTAAAACAAAAAGAAAGAAAGAAAGAAAGAAAGAAAGAAAGAAAGAAAGAAAGAAAGAAAGAAAGAAAGAAAGAAAGAAAGAAAGAAAGAAAGAAAGAAAGAAAAGCTACGCATGCCACAAAAGTGTTAAAGAGGCTCAAACAGTTTCACTTACAACTCAAACAGTTTCTTAATCAAACTAAGAGTAAACAAGGGCGCTCTTAAATGTTCCATTTATTTCAAATCAGTGAATTTAATACCAAAAGGTCTTACACAAGTTTAGATCACCACCTATAATACAGTCCAGATAGCGCTACCTCTCTGTTTGTTGGACTAGTAATGACTGGTTTCAGTTATGAAATAGGAGGTGGCAGAGACAGATCAACTGACTGCAAACAAATTCTTCTTGAAGGTAGGTTGAGAAACACGTTTGGCAACATGTGGCTTTTGTCAAAACATTCCCATTCACACCACAACACTTTAGAAACTGTACATATCCTGGTTTATAAAACAAATATGACCTAGACGTAGCTGGAGACAATGACTTGACACCTCTGCCTTTCTGTGACCTGTTAGTGCATCGCCCCACTCAAAGCCTGAACATCCCCCAATCTCAACCAAGCCAGTGACATTTACAGCAGCCAGGGAGGAGCGTTCCCGAGTAAACATTCCGTCTTACAGGTGTCAGCGGAGCTCATTGGGATAAAACATGACCAGGCCTGCAGCTCTCCACTGCAGCCAAGATCCTCCCTGCCCAGGTCCCAAAATTTACCCACATACATACAATTCAACTAAAACTGTAGACTATGTGAATGCATCACCTACAGAACACAATACAGGTCACATCGTTTGTGTACACATCGTTTCACTGTTATGACTCACTAAAACTGTTTGCATGACGCGATAATCTGTTCTAATCTAAAACAACCAAAACTGGTGGCAAGATTTTCACCTACAAAATAGCAGTAGTTCCTTTACAACACGAAACACGATGTAATTCGAATACGTTTTTTTATTACATATTATATTTCCGGGTGAAACAGGATGTACTTGGTTTAACCAGAAGAATTTGATTGGAGTGTGTACAAATGTCAGCAGTGGTTATGATATACATCCATAACAAGTTTAGAGCCAGGCAAATCTTTGCATATTAAGAAGGAGTTTATAGAACAACAGGAATTGAATCTGATTAACACAACAAACAAATAAATGGTCAATGCACAGCGTATATATGGGCCTTCATGACCAGATTTAATTCGAAATGGATCATTTAAATATTGCGACCGTGTTGCAGGAGCAATATAATAACAATCAACAGACATAGAGATTAAATAAAATTTATGTTCTAGAAAAGTTCTGACTGGAGTTCAGGCTGTCTTCAACAAAATCAGACCCAAATAAGAGGATTTTAGTCATTACACATACACAATGCAGAGGACAAATCCTAAAATTCACACAGCACAAACTTCTCTTAGGAGTTTGTAATCAACAGTGTTTCAGTGTCTTGCCATTTTAAAGCCTCAGATTTGTTTCTCAAATGTACCTCTTAAAATGTCATCCGAAATCCCCTTCCCGGAATATGGCAGACAGTTTGACCTGGTCAAGAAGCCGATGCTCGGATGATTCGTCTTACTTTATCAAAGCATCCTAGACTATTTATAGGTTTCTGTAAAGCAATACTGCAAGCAATATGTGCTAGTTTGTCTATTTTATTTATTTTTGACCATAGGAGAAAATGCTTCAAACAAAACAAATAAATAAAATAAAAAAAACACAGGTAGGATACAGTAAATTATCGTGGAAGAAACTTGCCTCCAGCATGAAAGTATATGGAGAGACTTGGATTTATTGGCATGCTGGAGAGAAGTGCGCATGCGCACACATTCACTGGCCTGAACTCTTGGGAACACATGGATCAGAACACCGGATTTGTTTCGTCTGCCTTTTAAATTATCATAGAATGGGATCAGGCCCAGATTTGAGATTTAGAAAAACGACCGGTCGTGTATTAATGTGAATGAGTGAGAGAGAGAGAGATTAATTCCTGGACACAAAATGATCTGAACAGCGCATGCGCAAAACAACAACAGGTAATCAATTAGGTAGAAATGCAGTTCACCTGTTGAAGAACCGTGTCCAGAGGCTCTGCTTTACAAAGTCCGTCCACACTCAATCCGGTCTCCTCTTTACACTCGTCTGTTAATTCCAAAGTGTCTGGTTTAATCAGGTGCTGTTGAAGTTTTCCCACCTGTTCGAGACAAAAAGCGGCTTTTTTTCCCCACAGCATGTTTGCATTATAAAAAGTTGAGCTCAGTAAGATATCCTACTTCACACAGCATTAAATGTTACCATAAAACGTGTAAAAGTGTGTATAGAAGAGCTGAAAGCCGCAAGGTGATTGACCTCATGGCGCTGACATGCGACCACAAAAGGCACGCGTTCTAAATGTTATTATAAAAGGCCTACGTTTTATTATAAGGCTTATATTTTATTATAAAGGACCGTACTTCTATGTGCACCTGTTCATATAGTATATACATGTAGAAAGCGTACCTTGTTGACATGTCAGCTGTCAAGGTGGAAAGGCTTTAAACTAAAACAGTCAGCATGTACAGGGTTAGGGACAGAGCCTTACAGCTCCCTACCTTGTTCTCATGTAGATCCACAATTTGCCACACCAACAGAATTATTTCCCTCTCATCCGACCCCAGTTTACCCCCATTTGCACCAGCTGTTGCCCCAAAGAACACCACCAGAGTATCACTGTGCGAAGCCATCAGGGACCACAAGGGTAAAAACTACAATTAAGAGCAAAGATCAAATAAAAACAAACAAAAAGTAACACGAGAGTTCACCTAGTGATAAAGAGAAGCAAACAAAAGAGCTGGAAATTCAATAATGGCACAGACGAAGTGGGGAAAGAAGGTTAAGACTAATTTTAAGAGAAGGTCTCTACCTGCTCGAGTGTGCTCTATCCAGAGTTACTGGTTTGACTGGTAAAGAAGGGTGGATAAATGTTTAGTTTCTCTCACGCTAAGCCCATAACAAGCCCTCCAGCCTTTTCTCACTATACCTGTTTTTTTTTTTTTTTTTTTTTAGTTACCTGCCTTTGGCTCTGCCTCCTAACTCAGTCACTCTCCCAGGAGAGATCAGCGATTGGCTGCTTCTGAAAGGTGAGGGAGGAGCCAAAAGGCATAACACCTTATGTAACCCAATATGATTGGTCTGTTATGAACAGAGGAAGTGGTCGCAGATAAGAAGTCCTTTCCGGCGTCACCTCACCTTTATACTGTCCGAGTCCTGCACGCTTGTATAGTCACTGAGCTACGTTTGGGTGATTTATTGACTCCCTGCACACTATCTAGTGCACTATCTGTTACACATGGATGATAATTGGGATTTAATCAGGAAACGTTCCCCTCTCTCTCTCTCTCTCTCTCTCTCTCTCTCTCTCTCTCTCTCTCTCTCTCTCTCTCTCTCTCTTGCTCACTCACTCACTGTCTTGCTCACTCTCTCTCTCTCTTGCTAACTCTCTCTTTCTCTCACTCACTCACTCTATTTCTCTAACTCACTCTCACTCACTCACTCACTCACTCTATTTCTCTAACTCACTCTCTCTCTCTCACTCTCTCTCTTGCTCACTCACTCACTCTCTTGCTCACTCTCTTTCTCTAACTCACTCTCTTGCTCACTCTCTCTTTCTCTAACTCACTCTCTTGCTCACTCTCTCTTTCTCTCACTCACTCACTCACTCACTCACTCACTCTATTTCTCTAACTCACTCTCACTCACTCACTCTATTTCTCTAACTCACTCTCACTCACTCACTCACTCTCTCTTGCTCACTCTCTCTTTCTCTAACTCACTCTCACTCACTCTCTTGCTCACTCACTCACTCTTGCTCAATCTCTCTTTCTCTAACTCACTCTCACTCACTCTATTTCTCTAACTCACTCTCACTCACTCTCTCTCTTGCTCACTCACTCACTCTTGCTCACTCTCTCTTTCTCTAACTCACTCTCACTCACTCACTCACTCACTCACTCACTCACTCTCTTGCTCACTCTCTCTTTCTCTAACTCACTCACTCTCAGTCTCTCTCGCTCTTTCTCTTGCTCTCTCTGTATCTCTCTCTTGCTCTCACTCTCTCACTTTTGAAAGATGTATCATAAAAATGTATTTATCCTAAATTAACTCATGTTAAACTTATGTTACTGTGTATAAAATAATAAGTATCATGTCAGCAATATTTATGGCCATGATGGATTTAATAGCATGTTGTATAGTGTTTTTGTTTTTTTTATAAATAAATAAAAAACACAAACTGTTGCAATCTAAACATTGTTGTTCTCTCATATTAAGACATTTTGGTATTAACATATTTATAAAAAGTTGTGTTTTTATTTTCCCTAATCTACAGTAAAGCAGGCCAGTGAATACTCTCTATAACACCATGTCCTGTACATTTCATTGTCTTCCAACTCAGGAAGGGATATTAATTATCTGACTCACTGAATCAGGTGTTTTCACTGAAACAGGGCCGGGAACATTTACTCTAATCCAGGGGTGTCCAATCATGCAGGAGACACACCTGATTCCACCTGATTACCAGAACGGTTTAAAAACACCTATTTAAAACAGCTATTTTATAAATATGAACAAATTCTTTAAATCTGACACTTTTGTGCTTTTTACACATTACAGTCTTTTTTGCACTACTGTCACACTTCTGCTATCTGTCTTGCACCTTACAGCTGCCTTCATTCTCAGAACTCAGAATGTTTACATATATTTGGGTGTATATTTGCACCTTACAAATTCACTGTTTACATTTACTCAGTTGTATATTCATTCAGATTTACGAGGTATATTCACTCAATTCATATATGTCTATTTGTTACAAGTACACTGCTGTTACCTTCATACAAATCTGTTGCTCTTTAGATATAACTGCTTAGTGATAGATAGGTGTGTAGATAGGTGTCTATACATATTTCAGTTTGAATCTCCTTTTAAATCAAAGTGACATGTTTATCTACAAATTTCCTGCAGCTACCATGTACGAGTATGCTAATAATATTATTAATCATCTTGTAACCATATTCTAATGAGCTATAAATTGCTTAAGATACACATATATACAAATATGTCTACACATATGCATACTTGTTATAAATCTGTAATTAGTCACATTTTAAAATGCAAACAGTTTTTTTTAATATAAAAAAATATATATTAAGTATGCACTGTCATTATATCATAAATCTTTTCCACAGAGAAAGGATAAACGTTAAGAGAGCGAGTACATGAATTACACGAGGGAGCGTGGGACAGGGAACAA
This sequence comes from Tachysurus fulvidraco, assembly GCF_022655615.1. Lineage (NCBI taxonomy): Eukaryota > Metazoa > Chordata > Actinopteri > Siluriformes > Bagridae > Tachysurus > Tachysurus fulvidraco. Next base: position 5,514,328 of record NC_062518.1, read on the forward strand.
CAGACCTAGATGTAAACATCTCTTAGTCATCACTGCCATTAATCTCTTCTGAAATAATCTCTTGCTTTTCTTCATTTTGCTGTACCATACTGTATATTAACTGTATATAAAGGCTATAAATGTTAGCCTTCTACACAGAGTGTTGATTCACTTTCACAGTGCATGCTACCTGTTTCTCTACGGTTTGCCTAATAAGCACTCTTGTTGTGTGTGAAGTGCATCAAGACCCAGGGAATTCCCTGCTTCTCAGTAATCAGATCACTAACTTGCTTTGGTCTTCTTCTTCTTTTTTTTTAGTGCAGACATTAGTAAAATAGATATAGATAGATAGAAGGAGGGAGAGAGGGAGATATCTCTCTCTCTCTCTATATATATATATATATATATATATATATATATATATATATATATATATATATATATATATAGAGAGAGAGAGAGAGAGAGAGAGAGAGAGAGAGAGAGAGAGAGAGATACCATGCTTCTCAGTAATTAGCTCACTAACTTACATTGGTTCTCATTTTCTATTTAATTTTTTTTAGTGCAGACATTAGTAAGATAGATAGATAGATAGAGAGAGAGAGTGAGAGAGAGAGAGAGAGAGAGAGAGAGAGAGAGAGAGAGAGATACCATGCTTCTCAGTAATTAGCTCACTAACTTACTTTGGTTCTCATTTTCTATTTATTTTTTTAGTGCAGACATTAGTAAGATAGATAGATAGAGAGAGAGAGAGAGAGAGAGAGAGAGAGAGAGAGAGAGAGAGAGAGAGAGAGAGAGAGAGAGAGAGAGAAAGAGAGAGAATCATGCGTAAATCATTGGGCTAAATTTTCAAATTCGAAATGTGTTAAATGCAATTAAGTGCAAATTATTAGAAATAACATTAGCCCCAAGAAGAATAAACCTGATGACTATTACATTTTTATAGATTATAAGTACAGTGCAGTAGCTGTACATAAGCAGTAATGCTCGATCCTTCCATTTTTAATGTTCAGTCAACACCATGCTTTTATTTAGTGTCTTTTTTTTTTTTACAGGAGACTGTGAATCATACCAAGGAGAACATATTTAATATTAAACACCAACACAATATTCATCATGTAACATCCACAAAACTAAAGTCTTAAACCTCTCAACATCATCATCCTGAAAATGAAAACAATTTCTGGGTATCTGTCATCAAACCAAGAGGACATTAGCAGGGACTAGTGTGTAGCCTGAATATTTTCCACCTCTTATTAATCATTGTGGCTTAGCCAGTAAGTAGGATGGTTAAACACATAACAAATCTCATGATAATACCAGACCATTTTTTTCTTTCGAAAATGACAAAAGATTTTATTTACGCAAATATAACTCGGTTTCCTAAGCAGCAGGAATTCTAACCAGTCTGCATTTCCCTTTTTCTCACACACATGCACATATGTTGCAATGCAAAAGAGAAGTTTTTTCCTTTAAACATGACACACAAGTAGCCTGACTTACAAATTGCTGGTGATGCACTTTCTGATGTTATACATTAAGAGGAAAAACATGCATCATAAAGACAAAAATAAAACAGTTTATTAAGGAATTTTACTTTTTTTTTGGTACACAAAAATAGTCATTACATTAATGCTTTCGATTTATTAAATCTTCTGTTCTGGACTTGTTCTGGATTGAAATAATAATAATGGTATCTTTAAGAAGAAATCTTTAGCACTTATTTAAAAAGAAAAGTAGTTTAAAAGATTCTATTTAACTAATATTTATTCAAGATTCATGATTTTATTTGTCAAGCACACTTATATACAGAATACAAGTTGGCAGTGAAATGAAAACTAGGCCTAGTCCTCCTTAGACTTGGCACATAAATATACTACATCTAAAAAAAACTACAGTAAAAAAAAAAGAACGAATAGACATGAGAAGAAATAAGTATATAAAATATATAACAATAACAAACAAGAAAAATGATTTCATACATATGAAGAACATGCAGATAATAGAAAAAACAGATAATAAAAATACAGAGACATGGGTAAAAAATTACATTAAACAAATGTTTATAATCTGAGGACACTTGAGACAATTGAGTCTTAGACAATTCGTAATTTTTGAACTAGTTGAACTTTTCTCTTATTAAAATCCATCATCTTAAGTCAAGTACTAGGCTAAGTATATTCCATAGTAGCATTATATATACATAAATATTTTTGCAATTAATCAGTAGCCAAACTTTGTACCTTCACACATGCTCATCAGTTGCAGCATGGCTGCATATGTCCACAAGTAGGTCTATATGTGCTTTGGACTCCACGCAGCACTGAGAAGTGTTGGTCTGAGAACTTTGTCTTTTGGACACAAATGACAGTTCTCTATTGCCTTCGCCCGTCACTGTACTGGACAGGTGACGGAACAGCTTGTGGATACCTGTGTCCCTCAGTGAAGTGCGAAAGCTCCGTGCTGCAAAAACATACAGCACTGGATTGATAGTGCTGCTTACAAAGACTAGTGAGCTAGAGATCATGTGCATGGCATTTACAACCTCGTAGATTTTTTCTCTTTCTGGGGAGTCATCAAAGACAAGGTAAACCAAAGACAAAACATTGGTGATGTGGTGTGGGATCCAGCAAAGAGCAAATACCACCACAACACCGACAATCAGAATAGTAGATTTTCGCTTGGACCTAAAGCTCATCTGTGTGATTCGACTGTAGAGGCAGCCATAGCAGAGCACAAGGATGACGAAGGGGATCACAAAACCCACCAGAGACTCCAAGAGCAGAAGAACAGCCTCCTGTGTATCGGATTTGTACTCCCGATACAAGCACTGTTTTGATCCGTTGTCATCGCCCAAGACCTGAGTAATTATAACTGGAATGCTGAGAAGAAACGACGCCACCCACACAGCCAGCAAGATCTTATTTAACATCTGCTTCTTTCTCCAGGCAGCTGAAGCAAAGGGGTACCTGACAGCCAGGAAGCGCTCCACACTCATGATGGTGATCAAGAAGATGCTAGCATACATGCAGGCGTAGATAACATACACCATGGCCTTGCACATAACCTCACTAAACACCCAGGACCAAACCAGTGAGTAGATCCATAAAGGCAGGGTGAAGACTACCAGCAGGTCAGCAACAGCCAGGTGCATGATGAGCAACACAGTGTGAGAGCGTTGTTTCACGTGCCTCACGATGGTCCACACAACCAGCAGGTTCCCTGGAGTCCCCACCATAAAGCACACAGCCATGATGACACAGGCTCCCACAATACCTGGGTCCATTTCTAACTCCTGAACCTGTTCAGGAACTCTTACACTGGTAAAATTCATGCTTCCTGCGAACACTCCACGGTGCACAAAACTCTTATGCTTTTGAGCAGAGAGCACTGAGGGCAGACGGCTTAAAAAACATACCACTTCCCCTTCTAAATTCTTCTTTCAGGAAATGGAATGAGTGTGAGACAGAGAGAGAGAGAGAGAGAGAGAGAGAGAGAGAGAGAGAGAGAGAGAGAGCGCACTGGCAAAACACCACAGGTCACATGCAGCTGCAATAAAATAATATAAATAATATAAATAAGAAATGTTTTTGTCAGTAAAACAGAACATATTACATAACAGACTATATTCATACAAAAACATGTTGGGTTTTTTGGGGAAGAAAACAGCAAGGACTCCAGTCAAAATTTTCAGACAACTGTTGCAGATTGTTCAAGATGTTCATTGAGTGCCAGCCTGTATACCGAATGTAAGTAAACTAGCTGTCCCTCAGTTTGCTCTTCAACTCATGAGTTCCCATATTTGAAATTATTATTATTTAAAATGTATAATGTATAATTTTCACTAATCATGAACAAGAAGTGGAATTTTATGTAGAATGTATCTGACAAACACAAACAAGCAGAGAGCAATATACACAGAGAAATTTCATAATGTGGTTTTATTAAATACAGTATATGCACAGGGAATGCTGCTTATCCCATAAAATTCAGAGACTGGAACTAGCTGTTGTATATATCCATCCTGTTGGTATTGCATGATGGATAAGTATCTCCTTCAAATTCTCAGCACTGACGACACCATAAATCCTGACCAAATATCCAACTCCGTTAGTAAAAATTGGCAGCCCCAATATTCCAAGGATTAGATTAGATTAGATTCAGTGTTATTGTCATTACACGTTTACAAGGCGACTGTTCCTCGGTCAGCTGTTTTTTTGTCAGGAGGGCCCTGAAGTGCCTAGCAAAAATAAGGGGGACAAATTGACAATGGGGTTGGTGAAAGGAGTCTTTAAGAATGCTGCAAGCTCGACACGAACAGTGTTTCCTTAGGACGTCCTCAAGGAACCTCCACCGTGCTTTATTGTTGAGTGTAGACACTCATTATTGTACCACTCTCCAGCCCTTTGGCGAACAAACTGCCTCCTGCTACGTCCAAATATTTAAAATTTTGACTCATCAGTCCAGAGAAACTGCTGGCTTTTTTTCTTCACCCAGTTCCTATGTTTTTGTGCATAGTTGAGTATGCCTTAGTAAGACTTCTCCAGACACTAGATGGGTCTTCTTGGGTCGCAATGGTTTCCACCAGTTTTTTGCTGAGGGCACTGCAGGACATCTTCCAATGTCAAAAGGACTTAAGCATGATGTGTCTTTCATCTGTTGTATTAGGTTTCCTTGGCCGAGCACTGCGTCTACGATCCTGAACATTGCCTGTTGCTTTCTGCTTCTTCAAAATAGCTTAAACAGCACATGTTGAAACCCCAGTCTGCTTTAAAATATCTATCTGCCTGGTAGAGACCTTGCTGATGCAATATAATGACCTTGTGTCTTGTTGCTGTGCTCAAACTTACCATGGTGTATGATCTGTGACATGAAACTGTTTTCCACAACCTCACATTACATTTACATTTACAGCATTTCTTCACATGCTGTATAAAATTCACACAGTAATGTATGTGTATGTGTATATCACATTCACACGCACACACACACACACACACACACACACACACACACACACACACACACACACATTAGTTGTTGTTTTTTTACTGGTCGTTTATTGCCAAATGTTTAAATAAAAATAGATTTCAATTACAATTAAGAATTAATTAATGTTTTTATTTATATATTATAATAATTTCATACAATTAACTGCTTAAAATAAATACAAATAAAATAAACATGACCTGATCACATTTAAATGTTGAAACATTGGCATTGATAATAACATGCCAATGTTTTCTAATATTATGTTTGCTAATATTGTTTCACAGTTTCTATAATATTTTGCTGTTTGTCTTTAAATTCTTAATTCACACATGATATAAAAAAAAAATACAACAAACTGAAACACAATTTAATGTTCACTTTTACATTCATCTTTTGTGTCATATGAGGACATCAGATTTTTCCCCTAACGCATATGAGTACAGTTTGGTATTTCTTTATTTGCCCTTCTTCCTCTGTGGAGCAATTTGTGAATTTGCATAATTATCAAGTTATTATAAACAAGTAAAGAGGCTATTATTGTCATTTCCACTATGTGTAGATGAGGTAGTATATAGTGAAATGTACGTAAGATAATGTAAGACAACACAGAGCTAAGGGCTTAAAAGTTAAATTAACCTACTGACATAAAGAACATAAAGAATAGTGTGGAGAGATGGTAACGAACATAACGTTATAGTTTAGGACTCAAGTAGATGAAAATATGTGATCCAAATAAATGAGAAAATTACACACAGATGAATTTTGTGCTTGATATTTTTATTTGTTTACTTGTAAGGCGTGAGAAGGTCCAGGCAGAACTACTGTAAAATCTCCCTAACCACAATTTGTGTCTAGTCTGGACACATGATGTTTACTACATGCAGTTCTCATGAGAACTTCCTTTAGCTGGCTTAGAGTGCTGAGTCACAAAGTTCAGGTGTGAAAAAAGTTGTTAATAAAGAAACTTAAATAGTAGAATTTATTCATTTACTCAAAAGAGTGAATTAATAAGAATTAAATAACATCATATATTGAATTAATGAATTATTATAACAGTTCTCAGTATGTGATGCAATCCAAGTCTCGAAACACTGTTCAAGTCAGAATTCATCCAGCACGACTTAAACATCTGCCGCAGTTTCTTTTTTAAGTGCGTCCTGTTCCAAAGAGTCAAAAGTTTGGAGCTCAGTCCCTTTTGATTGAACAGCATGTGAAGCAATTTCCTGAAAAAGTCTGGCCAGTCCTGAGTTCCTCAGACTTCCCTGGAAGTTTCTGGCAGCAAAGGCATAAAGCATTGGATTCACTGAGCTGCTAATGAATGTCAGCGCTCCAGAGATGATCCCTCCTGCTTCTGAAACTTTTTCCAGTGTTCCTGAGTATGCTCCAAGCAGTTGTGCTACATTAATGACATTCATAATATGATGGGGCAACCAGCACAGAGCAAAGGCCACCACCACCCCACTGATGAGAAAGGCAGATTTCTGTTTATTTACTCTTTGCATCTGGTGAAGTTGTGAAGCCACCATGACATAGCATACCGCCAGAGTGAGAAATGGGATGACAAAGCCGATCAATGTCTCCAAACATGTACAAAAGACCTCCAGAGTCACTGAACCAAACTCTGAGTATAAGCAGTGCTGAACACCATCTATACTCTCAAGAGACCGGGTAAAAATAGCTGGCAGTCCTAGAAGGAGTGCTAGGGTCCAATCCCCAACCAGGATTAGCTTCATAGCATTGCTGTTTTTCCAGTGCATCATCTTAAAGGGGTACCTGACAGCCAAATATCGCTCCACACTCATAATAGTGATCAGAAAAACACTAGCATACATGCAGGTATAGATTACATATGCCATGGCCTTGCACGCAACCTCACCAAAAACCCAGGACCAAGACAGCGAGTAGATCCACAGAGGCAGAGTCACAAGTACCAGCAAATCAGCAACAGCCAGGTGCATGATGAGCAGCAGGGTATGAGAGCGGTGCCTTACGTGCCTCATGATGGTCCACACAACCAGCAGGTTCCCTGGAGTCCCCACCACAAAGCACACAGACAGGATGATGCACACCACAGTTCTCCCCACGGTAGCCTCTATGTCTCCCAAGCCTGTGCTGTTAGAGCTGAAGTAAGACGAGTTGTTCATGTTTGCATCTGGCCAGTCACTGTAACTCTTGAATCTCTAGATTACTTAAGCTGGTTTTCATTTAGTATGTGCCAAGGAGCTTCCTTCTCTTTACTTCTCAAAATTACAATCACATGGTGAGAGAAACGAAAGTGGTAAAAAGTCAGACTAGTCATAATCTATTGCAAAATGAAGCAATTCAGCATCATACACAATCAAGAAATGATTCAGCATGCTGCTGAAATGGAAACATGATGGTAGGTGGAGTGGAATGAGTAAATTAATGTGTATGTATGGTGCCCAGCACAGGACTAACATTTAAACCATGTCTGTCCTGTGCCCAGCGTTCCTGGGATACGGCCCAAATCGACAGCTCTCCCTGAATTGGATAAAGTTCTTAGTGAAGATGATTGAATTAAGAATGTCAATGTTTTCAATTCCAACATACAAACACATAGCCGCAGGTGGCAATCAAACACAATTACTACAATATTGATGATACCTCTCATAAGACACATGTTCTCAGACCAAGTCCTGGAGTATCCCTTGTCTTTGCCTGCACTAATAACACACTTATATTGGAAGGGCTGTTAATTTACTGATTATTTGAATCAGAGAAGAGAATACACAAAACGAGCAGAGTCTATTTTAAGTTATGAACTAACCCTTTATTTTATGCATTCATTGTAGTCATGCTTTATATTTAATCCATGCTTTAATCTGAAAAAGTATTGATTTTTGATCATTAAGTCCACTGTGAAAATTGAATCTTTTTTCAATGCAAGCTCAAAGGTGTCTGTGCCTCAGAAATAGGATTATTTTACTGAATCTTTTTGAAACACCCAACAAAACCCAACAAAACACTCATTTAGCTTTTACCAGAGCAAGTTATAACATGGATTTATTCTTAATTTAATGTTATGAATAGTCTACTAGCTGATCGGGTTGTGTCTATAATACACACCACTGCAAAATAGAATCTACTTAGAGGTTATTAGACATAGGGAGGTGTTTGAGACTAAATAAAACGAATTACAGTTTTTTCTGAATGCTTAAGCGCTAATCGTGATTCTTGTAGCACAATTTCTAAAACTATTAATACGTATAGCAAAACCACTCACTGAGTTTGCAAAACTAAAAACACAAACACTGTTTTGCACTCAGTTTGCAATTTTGTAATACACACTTTGCCAATCTGTAGGCACAACTCACTGCACAACACTCTTTCTGCACAACTTTACAGTTTTTTTCTGATTGCTTAAGCACATTTTTTATTTTTTAACTCTACACACAGATAAGTCATTTTACTATTTCTTTTTTTTTTTTTTAAATATTATATTTTTTGTATTACAGTTTTTTCTGATTGCTTAAGCACATTTTTTATAACTATCGGCTATTTTTGCAAAATTCTACACACAAATAAGAAAACCTTTCACCCAATTATCAAAACATTGTAGTTCTCTTGCAAAAGTGAACACAGCTAGATAAACTCTTCACACCTTCAATGTTAGTTTCCACAGGGCTGCTTTGGTCCGCAATTGGTCCGCAATTGTATTACAGACCACCCATTCTTCATGGCACTCAACCTCCCTCCATACTCTCCATTCTTAAATCCCATCGAGGAGTTCTTCTCTGCCTGGCGCTGGAAAGTGTACGACCGTCATCCTCATCAACAGGTAGCCCTTTTACAGGCAGTGGAGGAGGCATGTGGAGATATTGATCAGGCATCATGTCAGGCCTGGATACGGCATTCAAGGAGATATTTTCCCCGGTGCCTTGGACTGGAGAATATCGCATGCGATGTGGACGAAATTTTGTGGCCGGACCCAGAAAGACGACATGATGTAGGCTGATTGGTTTTTTTTTGTTTGTTTTTTTTTGTGAAAGTACTATTTTGTGTTCTTACTTTGTCTTGGTTTTGATGAGTGTGAATAAACACCAATACTTGAAGTTTGGATCCTTGTATGTTTACATGACACTATGACAAAAGTATGACCTCAAATTGACATCTGTACACAGAGAAAGCAAAAGCCAGATGGGTTTTGTATTCATACCATCAGTGTGTAGTTGGCACATTGTGTACTTAGTAGATGATGGCTTGTGTTTACTGTTTGATACAAAAACACAATTTTTATGAAGGTGTGAAGAGTTTATCTAGCTGTGTTCGCTTTTGCAATAGAACTACAATGTTTTGATAATTGGGTGAAAGGTTTTCTTATTTGTGTGTAGAGTTTTGGAAAAATAGCCAATAGTTGTAAAAAATGTGCTTAAGCAATCAGAAAAAACTGTAATACAAAAAATATAATATTTAAAAAAAAAAAGAAATAGTAAAATGACTCGTTAAAGATGATGTAAAGATGTTTGTTATATTTTATTATATATATATTTTTGTTATTTTAACTTTTATATTTTTTATTAACTATTATATTTTATTTAATATAACTTTTATTATTACAAATTGGCAAGCTAGTGCTGTGTAGTTTAACACCTAGAATATAATTAAGTTCAGAAAAACGGATTATTTCTCCAGATCTTTACGTGTTATGTAATAAAGATTATAAATAAAAATACAGATTGGTTAATTGATTATGTGCGCGTGCAGTGTGGCAAAGTGAACGTTAATAACAAAACCGAAGCTCGAGCTCGTGTTCTATTCTTATACTTTGTTAAAAGTTCCAACGTTTTTTGGGGTTTTTTTTTTGTTATTGTTATTGTATTTTTTAACAAAAAAATAATAAAAATAAATAAATATATATATACAGTAACTATTATTTGGGTAGGATGAAGCAGAAAGTAAAATTAGGTTCAATATTTAGGACACACCGAGGTTTTAAACACAGATGTCACTGTTGCTAAGAGAATTTTAGCTAACGATGCTAACGGAATATTAACTCCAGTTAATTATGGAAGAAGTAGAAAAGAGCTGCAGCTTCAATGTAGGAGGGTGTGTTTTCTCCATACATCTGAACAGACTGAACTACTTTAAGGACTCTTTACTGCTGAAATCAGTAAGAGGACATGGGGACAATTCTACACTGTTTATTGATAGAGATGCTTCTGCCTTTAGACATGTTTACAATTACATAAACACAGGAAATCTGACTTCATCGTGTGTATTGGAAATGAACATATTACATGAACTCGCAACAGGTCTTCATCTTACAGCACTGCAACAGGTCAGTTTGATATATTCGTCTCCTCTAGACGAGGCGTCTTCCATCTTTATAAAGAGTATGAATGTATATTCTGTGTTTGACAGGGATTAGAAAATCTCCTCCAGCTCACTGACTGCATTTGTGCCTCTGACGTTATAACAGACACTGAACGCTCGGGTGAGTCGATGTCTCCATCTGCTGGTGAGAAATGATAATATCCACCTCTTATTTTTATTTTATACTCATTTAGGGCTTACATTTTAAAGATTTTCATGGTTTGTCTCTCTGTTATCAAGCTGCAGGGTAATTTCATTACTGGCATTTATTCAGAGTGACTTACATTTTTATTTCAATTTATATAACAGCAATTGAGGGTTAAGGGCCTCGCTCAGGGGCCCAGCACTGGCAGCTTGTGGACCTGGGATTCGAACTCAGAAGTTCAACGCTTTAACCTTTAGGCATCCCCAATGTTACAGTTCACATACTTTTACTTTTAAAATGTAATTAGATGCTTTCAGTGAGACTCCAAGCTGTTTCTTTTTTTAATTAGTTTTATGGTTGAGGTTGTACTTTAAGTGATAGTGAGGCAGTCTTGAATATTTTGTTCACTTTTTGGGATAGATAAAGTGTTTGGATGCCTAAAGACCCTGTCATGTATATGGCAGAATTGGCCAATGACCAAGTCAAGTCAAGTCAAGAAGCTTTTATTGTCATTTAAACCATACATATCTGTAGCAGTACACAGTGAAATGAGACAACGTTTCTCCAGGACCATGGTGCTACATAAGACAAAGACGGAGATAGGGACTTAGTAAGTTAGTCCTAGATACATAAAGTGCATCTGTGCAACCTGGTGCAAACAGTGCAGGACAAAACACAACAAGACAGACAAGATAGTGCAGGACAAAAGACAGTGCAAACAAAAAATTACAAGACAATACACAAAATACAATAAACATACGCTTGTTTATTGTGCCAAACCCTTCAATAGTCAAAGCCCTTTTGGTTATATTTCTTGGTTGGGTGACAGAAAGAGTTGCTCCTGAGCAGACAAAGTTCCATGTTGGGCAGAAATCCCAGGTCGGCTAAAGCACCATGATAGACAAAACTTCATGTTTAGTAGGTGTCCCAGATTGGGCAGAAGCCTCTTTGGGCAAAGCCCCATGTTGAACAATGTCACCTTCAAAAAACATGCTATTAGAGTTAAGAGTGTTTTCCTTACTCACACTTACTGTTTCCAAGATACACTCCAGATAAATAAATGAATTACTTTTATTAGATAAATGTGTTCAGGCTTTAGTTTATTAACTATTATCATTAACGATTTATAGTATAGGCTTTCTGAAAATCATTTATCCGCTAAAATGCTTCCAACTTGATAACAGTACTTCATCTCTATTTTTACTAATTCAACACTGCATATATTTATCTGCTGTGTATTTCAGTTTATAAGGTCATGCCACAAGGATTGGTGTCTGCACCTCTTGTGGACAGTACTGAAGAAGTGCTGTACTGCTTTGTTCTTCTGGAACATGCGTACCTGCATCCGGGCCTGATCAACCACGACAATCTGCTGTGGCTTTGTGAGGATGTAGCTGTTATAAAATGTAACAGTCACCTCTTCAGGTTCATAGGCAAGCACTCATAATAATCATTTAGATTTTGCTTTCACTCATGCACCCGATGATTTTCTGTTTACATTTATACATTCGACATCCTTAGACTTTCGTCTTTCCTCAAGTAGTCTTCATAATAACAACATCGTACCTAATCAAAACCGATTAGGTGCGATGTTGTTATTATGAAGACTATATTTAGAGTGAATCTGTATTCACGAGACATTGAAAACCAAACAGGCTACAGTACTTATAACACAGATGCCGACTGACAATTGTTGACAGATATATATTTCAAAATCTAAAGAAGAAAAAGAAAACCAGAAGCAGAAGTGAAACCTGCGATAAAGAGAAAGACTTAGGCAATGGAGACGATTTTAACGGTTCTCCAGTAACCAGCTTTTACTCCCAAAATGATGTTTCTATTTTTTTTTTTTTACACAGCATTCTATGGTTTGAAAGTTTAAGACAACATTGTGAGTAGTAACAGCTGTCGGTGCTGATGCTGATAATGAAAGTTGACCTGCATTTGTTTTCCTGCATTAAAGCTAATTTCCTGCAGTCTGGGAAAGTCCTACTGCCAGAGATGTTCAGCGAACATGGAGAATTGTGTGATGAAGCCAGAACGGTGGGCATGACTGAATTTATAAAGTTGCTGCAGGAACTGAGTGGTGTGTAGTACAGTGAAAGTTACATAACATAAAACATAAAAGTTTTGACTCTGAATCACTGCAGTGAAACAAATGCTTATTGTTCTTAATGGCAAAGGAAAACATAGAAAAGGGAATATTTCAGTTTTGTGGTGCTTTATTTCCCCTCAGATTGGGGAGACGGGAGCAGCTCGAGTGACTCATATTCAGAAAGCCAGGGGTGCTGTGCAGTGGAGCCGGTCTATGTTCTCAGCTTGAGTCTGTTGGTGCAGTATCCAGACTCCTCACTGGGTCAGCTGTGTGTGGACAGCAATCTTAAGGGCAACAGACTCTACATCACAGGCACTGGAGTGCTTTTCCAACATGTCGAGTGAGTCAAGGGGGTTATTAGTGATGTGATATATTACTATGGTGAGTTTGGTTAATTACTGTAGTGAGATTTGGGTAATCATGGGATTGTGAGATTCTGCGTACTTATGTTGAGTTTTCGATGCCTATGCCTTGTGGGAGGTTTGAGTCTGAGACGATAAGAAATGTACAGGAAGTCTTCTTTAGGATGGGACATAGTGTGGATCAGATGTTGAAAATTTCACCAGAGTTGGAGTTATTGTTTGGGTGGGATGTTTGAGGTCCAATACAGATAGGAGATCTGGGATTAAAGGAAGTGTCGAGATGTTTGTGATGTGATGTTGTAGGAACTGGTTAGGAACATCACGTCTACCTCTGACGACTACTGCAGAAGAGCTGCCTAGCCTATGTGCTTATCTGGACAGTCAAGATGGAGTCTACTTGGCCATCAGAGAGGCTATGAGAGAGCTCTTCCACAGGAGGGAGACTAGTAAGGACGAAAACAAGCACTTGTAGTCAGAGCCTTGATTATTGAACTTATCGTGGATTTTCATGAGCCATCTGTTATAAAGTTTAATGTGAATAAAGATAGGCCAGATATAAATTTAGGTTTAAGGCTATTTGTTTTTGCTACAAGTTTGCCCCATCTTTCTTTAGCAGGCTACATGAGCGTTATGTCTTGGTCTCCTTCAGTATCAACATTCACCCTTTATAAAGTTGTAAAGGTTTATGCTGGAACTTACTGGTATGCTACATACTTCAAAACCATTATAAAGGTATGTCACATAAGGTGTCTTCACTTAGCCAAAATAAACTGACACGCTAAGCAAAGATCAGCCCAAATGCAATAAAAAAAAAATAAAATACAGATTTATGAATCATACCTCTCTAAAGAAGTTAGATTAGTCGTCTCCAGCGCTGTAGTGCAGTGTATAAATAACCTGAGTGTGCCGGGATCTTTTTCAGCATCCCGAGCTTCTTGCCAATTCCAAAAAGAGCAAATGGATGGTCTTTGGCGAGAGTCTACTGGTTCAAGCCGACGGCCAAATGTTCCGGCACATTCTTAACTTCCTGAGATGTGGTCGCTTGCTGCTGCCCCTGGACTTCAGGTGGGGGACGGCTTTATGGATGGAAATGAAACCTAGTTTTTGGTTATAAAAGGAAGAATAGCTGAAATTGAATCTTATGCTTTGTTCTGTATCTGTAAAATGCACTTACTTCAGTGTCAGAGTAATTCACTGCTCTATATTGTGTTGATACAGTGTAAATGTAACAGATAAGAAAAAGCTTTTGTATGACAGACTAAAGTGCAGATTTAAATGACCAGTGTGTTTGCAGGGAATGGCCTTTGCTGTTTCAGGAAATTGAGGCGTTCCAGATCCCTGCTCTGACCAGTGCACTGCAGAACTGTCCAGACTACAGGTAAAATAGCTACCATTAATCACATTTTAGATTGGATTTATTTGATCTGTATAGAAAAAGTACAGAGCACTTAATATATTCTGAGTAATTCCTGTCTCCTGGCTGTAATATATGTATTCTGTCAGGGCCTGGTGTAAAGCGAGGATCCAACCAAAGAATCTTTTCACATCATGCAAAGATGAAGACATCTTATATTCAAGTCTCACCAGTGAGGTTTGTACTTACTAATTACATTTAGACACTTAGAACAATATTAGAAACAACACAAGGTAAATCTTCTGCAGGGGAACATTCATTGGTGTGAAAAAGTGTTTGCCCCCTTCCTGATTTTTTATTTTTTTTTGCATGTCTATCACACTTTAATGTTTCAGAACATCGTAAATATGTAAAATGTAAATATTAGTCAAATATAACACAATAAATTAACACAATTATTAAGGGAAAACAAAATCTAAACCCACATGGCCCTGTGTGAAAAAAAGCAGTGAGATTTTCTTGTTATCAGAGTAGAATTTCTGTTATTCGTATTTCATTTTTCGAACTCATTATCAGTAAATTCATACTGTAGTCACTTTAGTGAAACTAATAGGAGTCATGAGCGGTGCAAGTCCGGACCCATTGACTGGCCTTGATGTGTAAAATTCATTTTTTGGCTTTGAACCGGCCACGAATGAGGTGCCCTTGAGCAAGGCACCGACCCCCCCCCAACTGCTCCCCGGGCGCCGCAGCATAAATGGCTGCCCACTGCTCCGGGTGTGTGTGTATTCACTGCTGTGTCTGTTCACTTTGGATGGGTTAAATGCAGAGAACGAATTCTGAGTATGGGTCACCGTACTTAGCCGTATGTCACTTTCACTTAAGTTTTTTGCATTTAAATACAATTTTGTCAAGCAGCTCTAGAATGTTATACTGCCATCCATTAATAATGACGATATTATCAACCCTCCACAGAAGTCATCAGATGAATACGAGCCTCCATCATTTCAGAGCGAAAGCCCAGACAACACTCTTCTTTCCATTGAAACATCAAGTACACACACTGAGAATGAGGCTGTGTGTGTTTCTGTCAGTGCATCAGGAATAACAGAAGTGAGACCTGCTGCTACTGAGAAAATGGAGAGAACAGAGAAAATCTCACTGACATCAGTCATGTGTCACTCACCTCCGGCCACAGCAGTCACCAGCAGCTCTTGTGTCAACGAGAAGCCGATGATTAAAAATAGCAGCAAGCTTCTACCAATGAGCACAACATTCAGTGGCAGCAAGGGCATCTCGGAGGACTACTGGAACAGAGAAATGGCCTTCATATTGCACATGCTGCGTGAGAGCAGGCAGAACGAGGACAGTCCTCAGCTAGAGCGACTGGCTATACTAATGGAGACCTCGGTACTTTCAAAGTCCGAGCTCATGCAGCACTTATACGAACTCTCAGATAGAGAAAAGTCAGCCCTCGGATTAGCACTGGTCACCACCTTCTCTAACAGCTGGCAGAACTGCAAGGAACAACAGCAAAGCAGTGACACGGGCAGCACACAGAAGGAGAACACACACACCGAGGAAAGACCGCAACACTACACACACATGCACAGACAACTCAGTCAGAATCCCAGCAGAGGTGCGAAACAAAATAGTGAGTTGTGTTAACATGTTAATAAAGTTATAAACACATTTAATGATCCCATGTGTGTTTGTTAATCCTTTGTGTTGCTGTAGATCAGGGAGGGAGAGGGAGTGTGTTTCCCATGACCAGTGGGTGTGTGTTAACAGTGGAACATCCTGCAGTGCTGGGGAGAGGAGAGGCAGGGGGTTACTTTACCCACAGCGTCATCTACACAGGTTAAGCAAACAGTTTATTCAGTCTGAACTAAGCAGCAGAAAATAATCATAAGTAAAGTGTAGCATTCTAACCAGGAAATGCAATCCAAAATAGCTCATAATATTCAGATGAAAAGAAGGTTCAATGTAGTTTTAATAACGATCGTGATTGAAAATTAGTTCTGGTTATGCAACCAGTAGCTACTAGAAGTCACTTAATCAGTTAACTAGTTATAATTAGTTAGTTAAGTTCAGGACAAACTTGTGGAACTGGATGATTAGGAAAAATTTGCCAAAATCCCATAAAGAAACATTATATCAGTTATTAAATAAATTGAGTTATGGTTGTTTAAAATTTAAGCCTAGAAGAGTTTGTACTTTAAATATTAGTGACTAAGTAAGGAGGGCATTAGAGAAGCCACGGCCAGGGTAGGACATGAGGATGAGTGAATGTAGCGCTTTGCTCTAAGGCCAAAAGTATTTAAAACCTGGTCACATCTGACTTGGTTTGAGTCTAAAGCATTTTCTTTTCAGTCAACACGATACATTTGCATTAAAATATGATGGAAATCTGATGGCATTATGAGTTGTAAGGAGATTTGGTTGAATGAATTAGATTTCCTCCAACAGATGAACAGCCTCAGCTGATGCAGTCTGACAAGAAAAAAGGCAATGGTAAGATCCTGACTTATCTTATTAAAAATCTTGGGCTCAAGTGTAATTCTGTTCAGGTTTGTCTTTATCAGGTGTCATTTATCACAGCTGTCATTTTCTTCCAGCATAACAAACACAGGGGGGCACTAGGGTTCTTTCTTTCTTTTTCTTTCATTCACATGCACCAGTCATGTCATAAAGGCCAAACATTAGTGAGAGGAATAACAAACAGTAGCAGCAATGCAGAATCATGCTCATGACTGGGGGCATTTTTGGTCATTATTTAAACTGGTTTTTGTATGTTTCTGCTAAGAAAAGTGAAAATTGTTTTGTGCTATTTCTTTGAATGCATCAACTAATATGGCATCTTCTTTACCAGATGTTGCATTTGCATACTTCAGTATGTCTTATGAAGAAATGGTATATGCTCGTGAGTGTCATGCCTTTCTCACTGGCACAATTTTAGACTCTAGAAGACTCGACCCAAACGTCTGCATAATCAAGCTGGTCTATGATCTCTGGGTAAAGTCAAAAATAACTTCGATCAGCTGTGTTTATTATCTTTGTAGCCCTTAAAGCTAAAACACTATCAAAATGCTAACTAACAGTGTATGTGTCTCTGCTGCAGACAGGTCACATGGGCGCAGACAGCTTTGTGCAGGAGCTTTTGACCACAATCAGAGTCAGACCCCATAAAAAACTGGAAAAGCAAGAGAAGCTGTTGCAGTGGGTCAAGGTAATATCTGTCATCAGCATGTCTAAATGTTAAGGATTTTCCAGCAGTGTTGTAGGGTACTAACATTTCAGATCATTTTTATGGCACAAACATTGCTAGAATCTTAATTTCAATTTCAATCAATGGTGAAATGTGATGTGTTTATCTTGAAAATGTTCAGAAAAGAACACTTCTAAAAGCTAAAACAAACAAACAAACAAGCAGATTTCGTTGTCTGTTAGAAGATGCATGTATGATTAATTAATGTATGAACATTTTTTATTAATATTATTGTTTTACTGCACATCTGTCTCCAACCCAACAAACCAATTCTGAGTAGCTCACCTACAGGTTCACAGAATAAGTACAAAATCTTTATCGTCCCAAACAAATTCAAGATTTTCTGTTGTGCCGAGTCTGACACACGGACAAAACACTGTGTGTGTGTGTGTGTGTGTGTGTGTGTGTGTGTAGGCGCATCACACAGATTAATCCAGACATTTATTAGTGCAGGTGGTTTTTTTTTCAACATTTCCCAATATTATTAAAATACTGTTATTTAATCACATACATTTCAGTACAGTTTCAGGTCTCTGTTTTCAAAATTAATATCAAAGGTTTTCCCGATTTTATGAGATTGTTTTGTTGTTCAGTGTTGCTGAAGCCATGTGACATGAGACTGAAATGACAATTTGCTGATGAAAAACAGAATCCGTTTGAATACAAGAAATCCGACAATAATAAATGATAAGTCTAGTCAGCAAACCCATTGTGTTAAACCAATTAACTTAAATTAATTTCATATATAAAAAAAAGCTTATTCTGGTGGTTTGGTTTATGGCAATAATCTATGAAAAGAATTGTTACTAACAATACAACACCAGCAGCTCTTGGCCACCTTAATTTTGTCTCTAAAGTTGTTTTGTTTTTTTTGTTTTACTTCCTCTTCCCGTCACAGCAATGCTTATTATTTCTCTTCAGGTTTGGCAGGACTGCAATAAGAAAAAAAAAAAAAAAAAGCCCCTTTTTTTCCCTCCATGTCTATTTCTCAAGCACACCAGTAAAACTATAGATGCAGTTGATCGTTCAGGCAATTGTACATAACTGTTCATTTCTCATGTCAAGTTCACGCTACCACTGGCAAAGAGATACACAGAGTGTGTAAGAGAGTTACTGAGGAAGACGTCTCTCCACACGGTCAGTCTGCTTTCACCCGACCTGCTAGAAGTCACCATATCAACACAAAAGGTATGTAAATATGTAATAGTTATGTCATGTAAATATAATAGTTATATAAATGTTCTTAACTGAAGTGATCAACTACAATCAGGAGTATGAAAATTCTTCATTTGATTGTGGACTTTTAATATTTGAAATTAATAATTATTTTTAAAATGAATTCTTCATTCTTGCATTTCAAACTAAACTAGTTGTTTAGTTTGCAATGTACTTGACAGGATGGGCAGCTTCACATATACATGTACATGTAATTATAAAGGCTTTTTGAAATGAAACTCACGTTCATTGTGGATACAAACCAATCCTGTTTTATTAAATATTTCTGAAACTAAAATTGAACACTTGTGAGAACATGTCCCACTAGAGGGACCTTTATTCTCCAGCTGTGAAAAATTGAACACCTTTTCTTTTTTCTTTTCTGAACTGTAAACTGTTTCATACTTGATATGAATGGCACTTTAGTGATTCCCTGGTTTGCTGACTAATGCATAAATGTCCAAAGTTATAACAGTCTTCCAATGCTGTGTATTTGACACTCCACAGGTGCTAAAGTTTACAGGCAATGTACAGTTTTATTTGTCTGGTTTTGCAGTTATATATAAAGCAGATACAAGACAAGTGAAATGAACTCCATCCTTAAACAGGGTCAATGACCGGTGGCCACCGAGCACCGCAGGCAGGTTTAAACGATGGTGAGAATCTCTTCAGAGTTCCTCGACGTGCTGACTGCTCTGCATGAACACCGATCCTGGAACAGGGCTGACCATGAAAATCTGGGGCAGCTGGAAACAAGCTAGCCAGTAGCATCAAAATAAAAATGACTGTCCACAGCTCAACACAGAGAATCCCAGCAAAGAGAAGTAAATAAAAACTGAACGGTACACAGTCAACAAGTGTTAAGTAGAAGAAGGCACTGCTTTTGGAACGATAAGAGGAGTACCGTTGTCTCTATCTTTTGGTACTGAGCTATCTCAAGGACAGTTCTTTTGCAGTCTACAGCAAAGTGGTCAACAGACATGAGGAAAAAAAAATGTCGAAACAGTTCACAACTGTGTTAAACTAAAATAATTATTTACAGTTACTGATAAAAGTACAGAAACTACTGTACCAGCACCTAACAACAAAACGATAAATACAACATTTAAATCAACTTACTTAAAAAAAAAAAAAAAGTATGTATAAGCTATATCAGCTCACAAGTGGCTTTTTTTTAAGTACAGTGCTATTTTCCAGATCTATCAGAAGTCTGTATGATGAGATGAGATTTGCCGGAGGTTGAGTGTGATAATAAATACACGCCTGTGTCCTCTTCTGTGTCAGGTGACACTGTCATCTTCTAGAGGTGCGGCCGGACATTAAACCTATAAGACATGTTAGAATTATTCAGTGTGCACATGTGATATATCGTAGTTCCATATGGTTGTAGCTGATGAGGTGGTAGTATATGCATGCATTTGTTGTGGTCACATGAAAGCAGAAGCAGGACTTACATTAGCAGCTGTGGTTACACATAGCTCTCACACTATAGTGGAGGGACCTAGAACCTGATCACCTTTCTGTGGGGGAGGAGACATGGACGGGTCATGAGCACAGGGTTAAAGACTAGTCTTAGTGGATACAATAAGGCTTATTAGCTTGTTTTCATGTCATAAATATTAGTCAAAAACAAAAATTTTCAGTCCAGGTACATGTAGGACAATTTTTAAGAATACTGTGTACATCAGATACTTAAACATATTCTGCCTCACGTGGTCTGTGATCAAAAATGAAAATTGCACTTAGTGTAATTGTATTAACCAATCAGAAGGAAATGGATTTGTACTGTATAGATGTGTTACACAGGAAGCATGGTACAGTGGCTGGTTATAAACAAAGAAAAAGGTCAGGTTAATGGATTAGGAGCTGTGCCTGGATATCACTCTGTATTCCTGATGAAATCTTTTATCCTGGAAACCCATAGCATTAACCATTCCTGGCTGTGCCGTAATGTTAGCTGTGCCTTTGTCTAACTGCATACCAACACGGCTTCCAGGAGCATCACATTTTACATTTACTGTATGCACAGTGTATGTAAACAAGATTAAACAGTTCTGTGTGATTAGAGAGACTGCCTGATAGCAGCCTTCATTATTTAGTGTTATGTCTGTGTTTACTGGGTGTTTTAAAAGAAGAAATACTGAGGTGCCACTTTAAACAAACCACTGTTGCAGGGAATTATTACATGCAGAAAAACATTCAACCAGCAGATGAATCCATGATCCAAGTAGCATGGGAAAACTAGATTCAAACACAACTTTGTTTGAAATGAAAATGCCTTCTGTCTGAGGACATGGATCAACCGAACACATACACACACATTTTAACAGTGTGTTCTGAGAAACAGAAGAAGTACATCAGGGTTTTTGTGGAGGGCCTGGAATGAATGGACTGCATGCCAAGTCTTAAATGGAATATGTGATGAACACACGCACACGCACACACACACACACACACACACACACTGACCGCTGAAATGTACTGGCTGTTGAAGCTGGATTTGTGCTCAGAGGTGAAGCAGGACGAGTCGCATGGTGAGCTGGGCTCCTCAGACAGAGCCTCAGGGAGGTGACTGGACACACAGCCACTGTCTGATCCACTAGAGCCGCTGCCTGAAAGACAGTGTGAGGATGATCCCGAACTCTCTGTAGCTAGACACAAACAGATGCATGCCATTTTACAACTCAGTTTTTCTTGTACAGCATGTTTAACTGCGGATGTGGTAAAGTGGCTTATAGGTAAAGTTGTTGGTCTACCAATCAGAAAATTGTGAGTTCGAACCCCAGGTCCACCAAACTGCAACAGCTGGGCCCCTGAGCAAGGCCCTTAACCCTCAATTAACAGTTGTATAAAAATGTAAGTCGCTCTGGATACGGGCGTCTGCCAAATGCCATAAATGTAAATGTTTAACAATAGTCAACTGTTACAATGCAGCTTGGTGGAAATCTAAAATAGATTTACATCCCGAATAAAGAAGCCAGAGAGAACCAGTTTTAAAACAGAACCCATCCTCATCTTGTAATGTATAAACTATAGACAAAACTTGGAATACTGCTTACTTTATCAAAAAAAAAAAAAAAAAAAGACTCAGCAGAGCCTCCTTATGCCATTTCTTATCAATTAGTATATTTACAGTATATGTATAGTGCTTTTGATTGAGAGAACCACAGGAACACAGAACTGCTATTACATAAATACACTGTTAAGTGTAATCTGTTCATCTTCTTGCCTGTATGGGATCTCTGCTTGCAGCTGATGGGGGTTTCTATGCAGCTTATATTATTTTGGTTAGAGACGTTGTTATGGGAATCAAGTAAACAATAGCAAAACATGTCTTTCTGGGAAGTAAATGGTCTGATAGATTTTATTTGATATGACAAGAAGCTTTGTGAGAAGAAAAAATAAAAATGTACCCATGTCTTTTTAAATAAACGCAGTTTGTATTTGCATAAAGTTGGATCGAACGCTTCTGAAATTTTGCCAGACGCTGAGAGTCCGATTTTGCTGCACTATCCATTTTTTTCACTGAAAAACTTGCAGCCTGGCAAACTTGCAAATAGACTCATTGGTTTTGACCTTTAGAGTGTAATAAAGTGTAATACTCAATAAAGCCACGTTCTCAAAGGGTTTGTGAAAAACATTATATGGCCAAAAGTTTTTGGGCATCTAACCATCACATCCATATGTGCTTAGTAAACATCCCATTCCAGCGCTTTCAGCCACAACAACAATAGCGAGGCCAGGTCCTGATGTTAGGTGAGGAGGCAGACATTGTTACGTCCAACACATTGTGTCACGGCTACATCTGGACATGTGGAAAGTTACATAAAGCTCTACTGATGTGATTAAATTAATATGGTGGACATATTTGCCATGTTCTTAAAACCAAATCTGTCCAGTGATTATAAGCCAAATATTGTTACTCTGGAAAGTGGCTACAGAATGTTTGAGAATCCCTGATTTAAAGGACATACTCATTGAAGGCTGGCTGCTGGTTTCATGTTCAAGTTCATCCTCCTCGATGCATGGGCCGATCAGGGGTCTCTCCCCTGGCAGCAGAGTTTGGCTGCTGTACATGTGAAGGTTGAGGGGCCCCAGCAGTGTGGAAGATGGGGGTCCATTTGGCCCTGGGGTTCCGTTAACTGGTGCACTCACTGGAGCTCTCTTAAATGGATTAGAGTGGTCAAATAGGGAGACGGCAATGGACGCCCTTGTCCTGGCTCCTGTAGCAGAAGAACACACAGAGTGAGTGAGTGCCTACAACAATACTGTTTTTTTTTCTCTGAACAAAATGTACAACTCACAGTTGAAGGCACTGTGAACGCTACATCAATAGCTGAACCAGGTAAGTGGTCTGGACTGGTCTTACCTCTGCCCTTCATGATGTAATCAATGGCCCGATCATTGATAGCAGCATCACTGGGTTTGATATCTAAAAACGGCTTATTGCCCACTCCCATAGACACCATCTCCTGCATACGGATTTCTACACGCACACAGAGACACAAATCAAATCATTCTACCAAAGAGATTCAAATACTTGGACAGCGTATTTGATAAATTCCAGTTCACCACACTGACTTTCAGAACTCTGTAATTTAGGGTAAAAAAAAAAAAAAATGCACAACTTTGCCAGAGTCTGAAAACCTGAGCTACTTTCAAAGGCCTGATTGATTTGCATTTAATTCTCACTCAGTGATGCCATGTCAAAGTTTCGTAAAGCAATACAAGTCGAATTCAAATGAGTCTTTTGAAAAGCCTGTTCCTGTAGGCCTGAGGCGAGTACAGATACAAACACAGAATTTATTAGTTCTAACTTGGCGAGGTGTTGGGAAAAGAGACGGACACGCCGTCATCCAAAGTTTTCATCTGAGGCTTTGACAAAACATTCAGACAGTACATGGAAGTGCAACACACCTTTGTTCCGTGTTGCCTGTTGCCACAGTATGCGGGCGATGTCTGAGGTCCATGCTTGTTTAATGTCAGAAGTAGCAGCCTGGAGGATGTATGTCTGGTTCTTTGATGTTCTTCTGCGAAACCAGATCTCAAAGCGTAGTCCGTTCTCTCCCGACGTCTCAGTCATCCCCACATCGGCAGTCTACGTATAAAATCATGAAGAAAATGAAACCCTGCTAGTTTTTACCTGGAACAAATAAGGGCTAGTTTACTAGCTATTAGCTATCTACAGTAGCTAGCCATTTAGGATATCACAAGGATAAATGGCTATACCTACATTTTATGTTTATAGACATTTGCTTTCATGCTTTTAAATGAAAAAGTATGGAGATGTTTGTATACCATTTTAGTTGTTTTTTTTAGCATTTAGAAACAATGTCTTGGTCTAGATACTTGTTCTGGACATTACATTAAGATACTATATCCACTGAATCTGGAAAGGGAATTATACACGTGCTCATCCTATGCCTTAAGATTTAAACACACTACTTTGATGTGCACGGACATGATTTACCTTAAAGGAGTGCTTGTATATGTAGACGTCCAGGCCTCCCTCGATGCGTTTGGGTTTGCTGAACAGCACCAGGTCCTCAAACAGGAACACATGTCTCTGGCACTTCTTCCTCCCGTACCATATGGTAAATTCATCCTGCCGGACCAGCTGGCCCTGCTCCTTCAGGTTCACCTGGGACACAGAAAAGCAGGCATGCCTAAATCTCAGAATAGCATGTTCACGTTGTGTATGTGAATTGTGTGTAGATAAAATGAGTATTTTGACAGTAGTGCCATGGGGGAAGGAGGACTCACATCGCAGTCGCGAATGGCATCCATAGCCAGCAGGTCGTTGCCGTGGCGCAGCTGGAACTTGACCATTTCAGCAGCGGCACGTAGATAGGAAAGCTCCTGCTCCTGAGCCTCACTCACCTCCTTAATCAGATCCTTGAGCAGCAGAGCATATTTACTCATTCGTTGGATGGGCTTCAGCAGGTATGAGGCCAAGTCCATCTTATCCTCCAGCTCCAGCTGTTTATGCTGGAAAAAGAAATAGATGTTTTCCCTCCTCATGTCCTTGTTTCACCCTCACAATCTGACACTGAAAATGAAACATACTTGAACAGGAAAGACTGAGTAGCGTTATCTTAGTATACTGGGCCGACGTGGGTCCTTTTAAAAGAATATACTTTCCCCACTTAGTCTTGAACTGCAACAGTAAATTATCTTTGAGATGGACATGAGTGAAGCTTACAAAAATGATCTTATGGAGTTTTATTCCAGCGGTCCTGCACCGAGACAACGCTGTAAATCCATTTTTTGTAGCGCCATGACCGATTATGTGCGAAGTAACGGATTAGACATGTAACTACATACCGTAGGACATATAACCCCTACCATGTGACAGCTACCGACTAGAGAAGGTTACACATGCTTTCAAACTGCTGCTGAAGTATGGACACAGCTGAGAAAGCACTAGCTGTACGTCTTCCAGTTACATGAGTTCGCGGACTCCTGCGATTATTGGCTAGTGTTGCTTTGATTCACAGAGGAGAAAGTGTGCAATCATTTGGATTTGCAAACTTCAGCTCTCCTGATGATGGACCCCCGACTCCAGACCCGCTATAATTACTATAAAAATAGAGCCTTCTTGAAGAATCTTTAACTAAAGAAGGTGTTTTGCATAAATGAATTCTGACTGTTCCAACAACTACCGTTAGACTCCACCATGCATCATGATCCTGTGCAGGAGTTCAGTCACTCACCCTGAAGAAGCTGTTTCCATGGCTGGCCAGCAGTGAATCTGACTTTGGCTTATTCTTGCTGTACAGAGCGTACAATCCAAATTGGTCTTGCTGCAAATTTAAACCAAAATACAAACAAAAAAAAAGCAAGAAGAATCAGTACTGCAGTTCACTAAGCCAGTGCTTCTACATGCATAATTACGTGCTACATCTTGCAGGTATTGTTGAGCAGATTGGAACAGACATTTATATTCTGTTTTATATGGAAGCACTTTTTGGTGGTATGGGATAAATTTATATTTCGTTTTATGTTCTTTTTATACATGCGGAACATCGTTGGTTTCCCCGTGCCAGGAATGTGTGGGGTAATTTTAGACTCTGAGATGAAGGCTCGGCTCTGCTGTAGGCTGAGAATGCCTCCTTATTCTGCTTTAATAAAACACCTTTTTTTTTCTTTCCTCTTCTAAGTTTAAAAAAAAAAAAGATGTTTTTACAGCAGCACTGTGTTATGGAATGGTAAAAGTATCCATGCAACATCCTAAGACCGACCTGGATTCACAAATTAAATGTAAATTTGAATAGGGACTTTTCAGAGAGCCGTTTTCAGACAGGTTTTTTAAGAGAATCCTCAACCTTAATTTACTAAAGATTTAAGTTAATTGGTGTTTCATAGTTGTGGTACGTGTTATCTGTTTCAGAGGAAGCATGAACTGTAACTGATCTAGAACAATATTCATCTTTCACATCCAGACAAACAGGATTAAACAGACTGCAGGAAACCATTGTGTTCGGACATGCTTTTTTTTTATACTGGATTGTATGTGTGTGTGTGTGTGTGTGGGGGGGGGGGGATGCTCTTACATGGCGCAGGAAGCAGTGGCTGACACGGAGCGGATGGTTACAGCAGCTCTCCAGCTCTTTAAGGAAGTACTGACTGTGGAAATCCACCAGCTTCTCCAGGTTGCCGAAGATGACGCTGCGCTTTCCCCGCAGGTCCTGGGGCAGGTCAGGACGCTCCATCTCGGGGAAGTAGTGATCGATGATGTAACGCAACGAGCGCACATATTCACGCTCTGTTGTCACCATTTCATCCACAATGTGCCGTAGTTTACTGAGAGCGAGAGAACAGGAGAAAGTGAGCAGGATGGAGACTAAATAATGGTGCGTTATTAACTTTACACAAAAGAAAAAGAAAAAAAAGAGTGCTTTTAAAAGAATGTGCCAAAATTACAACATGAGAAAGTTTTCACCAAGGCTTTATTCTGACTATGCGATGACGTAGGCGAGAATTTAAAAATGCAGACAAAACAAAGTGAAAAGCCACAAAACAGCACTGATAGCAAAAAATGGCAAAGATTACTTTTCAAGGTTAGTTGCGTATAACGCGGGAAGGAGCTCCCTCTGATAGCCCCACACACAGAACCTCAATCCTCTGCGCTAATAAATGACTGGGGTGTGTGAAGCAGCGGCAGACAAACACAATTTACTGCACTACAAAAGTCCCCCTGCGCTGCTCTCATCTGGGAGAGTCATCAGGTGCTTGGGGCCTTTTATCTCATGAGGATTAACGGGGAAGTGGGGGGCTCCAATGTGGAAAAGACATCTCTGACTAATGGGGGAGGTTTATGAGTCTGACAAGAAAGTTTTTTATACAGCTACACACTGAGTTCCCTTCATATGAGTAAAACACTTAGACAGATGACTAAAGCTGGCTAACAGGGCAATTATATCAACTGTGTGTTTGCTGAGGTCCCTGGCCACGAGACTCAGAGCAACAAGATCACAGTATGACATGAGAGGAGGCATAAAATCTTGTGAATAATTAGAATCGAAGGAATATTATAGAGCCAGCAAATTGTGTTTACTTTCCCTCATAAATGGCTGGTATTCGAACATTTTTAAATACGTCTAAATCATTATTATGGTTGTTTTTTCAAATTAGGGTCATTTTTCACATGAAACACATGAATTTTATTTATTTTTTATTTATGAAGCCTTGTTAGTATTACCCTTAGTATATGGTCAGTAATGATAGTTCTATGTGCTGGACTACTGTAAAACTACAATAAAAAGCTGTCCCTGCCGTGTGTGTGTGTGTGTGTTCGCTCCTACCTGCCCTTGGCGCGTGGCTCTGGAACAGGGCTCCCAGTAGGTTGTGCGTCCTGTGAGGCCCAAGTGTGTGCTAAAGCTAGCCGTGAGTTGTAGGACCGATCAGTCCCCTCTGTGCTGCTCACCTCCAGGCCTTTTATAAACACGCCCATGTGGCCCCTGCGTGCCGGCTCACTTAGCGTCCGTTGACACGTGCCATACCGTGTCCCCACCTCGCTTCCAGCTGCATCGAAACTCTGAGTTTTCCTCAGAACCCTTCGCTTTGTATCTCCTATGGACGATAGAGCCGGACTGGCAGAACACGATGATGAGTATTCTGCATAAGGAGACTCATCTGCAGATGTGCTGCGAATAAGTCTGTGGGAGTCACAGGGAGTGCTGTGTGGAATCAGGTTCTCTGTGTGACAGAGACCTCCTATAGGAGTCCTCAGGGAATCGTGGGCAGCCGAACGAGTTCCTACTGGGCTGCAGGGGGTGGAGGAGAGTCTGTCCCGAATCCGGACACTGCCGAAGGCTTTCCTGCAGGAGAACGAAAGGCTGCTGCTCCGTTCCTGGTGACCACGGGGGTTGCTGGCACCTGAGCCGAGGTTGCGGGCACGCAGAACTGCCTCCAGCTTTTTCTCAAACATCTGTTTGGTTTCCTGGCATTTTGACCAGGCAAATTTCCACTGTTTAAGTCCCTGATCACTCTTTAACTCCACAGCGAGATCCTTCATCTCCTGGAAGTGTGCATCAGGGATCGGTACATGCTGGCTGCGGTAGTTTTCCAGGCAAGCCATCACTCCCTGGCACTTCTCAGGTGTGCTACAATTCTCCATGCTCACACAGGCCAAGTGCCTCATGCCTTCCAGCGCCCATCCGTATGCCTGGAAGAGACAAAGAGAAATCAGCCATTATGGAACAAAAGCTCTATTTTCATGCAGAAACAATTGTAGCATTAGTCAAATTATTCTTCCTGCATGCACTGAGTCACTATCGTCATGGTCAGAAGTCAAGGCACCCGTGGTGACGTGGCAAAAAATGCAACAGAGGGAGTGAACTTTGTACGATATAAAATAATATTGCTGCATTGATCCACCAGGGCACGCTTGGTTCTGATATCATCCGATTACACAACTTGATATGGTTTTCATTTTAACATTAACTCTTTCTGTAACTGTTTCTCCAGGACCGATTGGAATAGTCACGAAAACACACCAAAGATATTTGCCCATGGTAAAATCTCATGTTATCACCATAAATACGGGGCCTTGAGAGTCAGAAGCAAAACCTTCTTCGGATGAAACGCACAGAATCTGTAAAGAGGCTTACAAGCACAGAAGACACCATCTGAGTGACGACTCTTTCTAGCAGTCGGATGTGAGTGAAAGTGTGTGAAACAGAAAATGAAGGGGGGGGGATTCTCTAAACCATTTTTATGTAAACTAAGGAGGTATTTATGGTGGAGCTGGGAGGTCTGGACAGTAGCAGGAGAGCTAATGGGTTTAGCGCTGTGAAACAGCACTCTAGTATTTAAGACACAGTCTCCCCTTAATTACTTTTCTAGTGCCTGGCTCATCCACACTCCCTCATTCACTGTCAGTACTGTTTTAAACAGGCACAACACTCTGCTTGTGCTGAGATTTAAGGGAGGATTCACAACGATCAAACACTCGCTCGTGGCCCTGACCCTCTGACATGGCAAAGCTCTGACAGATTCCCTAAAGAGGAGGCAAAAGAATCCCTATTCTTTCTTTTTAAATCTCTCTATGCATGTACTCACAAAACCTCTTTCTTCTGTGCAGGATTGCTAGGTGATGTCACATAAACCTTCTTGTTTTCTTTTGATCTGTCTTTGGAAGTGTTTTCCTCCACGGTCTCCCTTTTCAAAAGAAATTAGTCCGTCTGAGCTGACACCGCGGACCGGAGATATTCCTCCGTATTATTCTAGCTCTCTATACTATTCGTCTCTCTTCTGTTGTACGTTGTACACTTTGGACTGGGTGTCCACAGGCCACTCTTTAACCTTCTGTGTGTGTGTGTGTGTGTGTGTGTGTGTGTGTGTGTGTGTCTTTGGTGAGGTAAGAGCCACATACCAATGTTTGGAGGTGTATGAGGCAGACCAGAGGTCAATTTAAACCAACAATACTGATTGCTAATAGCTGACCCTGTCTGAGGAGTTTGGGGTGTTGTGTGTAATAGATCACCGCAATTTAAGCACTAAATGGAAGGAATATATTTTAGTTAGGAGTATAACCTGCTATTCCTTATGAACTTGAGACAATAAAGTCATCAGTCTTCATTTATCCACACTGATTTTCTTAAACATTGTCATTTTCACATAAACTTCAATCTAACCGGCTCTCAGATTAACATTATTCATTCTAAATAATAATAATAATAATAATAATAATCCAACACTATAAAGTGTAAAGAAACATGTCTTTCTGTCATTGCTGTCAGTTTTCATCCCTTTTCACATTTTTATAGAATCGCAGAAATGTTGAGCAGAAAACACCATGAACACCACGAGGAACTCCATTTACTCCTGCAGAAAAAAAAAGAAGAAAAAAAAAACCACACACCAACTGCTCAGTGACAAAGCCACCAAAAGGTTCTATAGGAGCATAAAGAGGTCACAGCCTACAGGCAAACTGTTTTTCATTGCTTCCCTGATCCAACACATAGAACTCAAATTAAACACTTTATATCAATGCAGCAATTCACAGGCTCTGATCGGGCCATTTGGATGCTTTAATGCCACAGACAGGCTGAAGATGACATCATGGTTGAGAGGATTTAAGGCCCTTTGAAGTGTGAACAGTGTGTGTATGCATGTGTGTGTGTGGTGGGAGTGTTTGATTGGTAAGAGCTGAATTAGAAAGCTTGAAGGAGGTACCTCTGAAAAAAAGCACTATTCAAACTAGCACAAAAGAGAAAGAGTTAGAGAGAGACCCACACACACACACACACACACACACACACACACACACACACACACACACACACACACAGGGGGAGCTTTTGTATGCATGCCTAAATGACACTCCTGCAGCGTAAGAAGGTTGAGGGGACATTTTAACACTTGAAAAAAAAAATCTCCATTATTATTTCCTAAAATTAAAAGAAAAGACAAAAAAGAGGAAAGGAGGGGAAAATCTTTTTGGGTGGCAGCCAATCTCTGATCTCAGGTTCAAGTCATGCCAAGAATGTGTTTTAACCTGAAGTGTGTACATCTTCCAAACTGGACAGTACATGCAACACACTTGAAAAGTCTCCAGGAGTTTTTTTCACCCTGACTCGTTGTGCCTTGATTTCGTCATAAGCCAGTCCAAATATTCAGGAATCATAGCCCGTCTACATAAAAATATAAATCACTAGCATAAGGCACAGAAGCATCTGCAGCTCAAGCAGGAGTAGATGCTTCGCATGGCAGGATTAGTTCAGTAGTTATGTCTCTGGCCTATGGTTCAGAAGGTTGTGGTCTAAGATTGCTAAGCTGTAAAGCTTTGGATAAAAACATCTGCCAAAATATTTGACCTGTTTGGTCTAATCATGCCTGAAGGATGTGGTGAATTATAAGCCCTGTGTAATGTTTCAACCTGCAATGATTGTGTATTGGAGTAACTTCAAAGATCTCTCTATAAATAGACTGTCTTGGGCACATGTCTACTCTCACTAGTCCTTGGTATGTGTGGACACAGCACACAACATACCATGTGTTCTCCAATTTATGTAAGAAGCAAACATGTCAGAACCCTATACCCCACTAGAGGGCGCTGTAATCAGTGATTAACTTCAACTAATAATTCACTCAAACACAAATGGAAGCACATCAATGCTGTGAGGGTCACAATTCACTCATTTACATATAGATCACAATATCTTCAATAATATGCCAGTATCCAGATGCTTAAGCACTTAAATGTAAGTCTTCATTCCTTCACATTCATTTTAATTGTGCGCCATCTGTCATGTGACCGCCCTGACTAAAGGAATGCTAATAGGACGAATACAGGACTGAGGGTGCCAATAGATTTGCACCTTTATGATAAATAGCTTCTGTAGAAGTTGATCTCCATCAAGCTGATTTTATATAACACCAACAATCTGTCAGCTGGAGGTGTTTTATTGTGTGGATGGTGTCATTCGGTATGGTTTTAGGGTTCCGTGCCTTGATGATCATCACAGCTGCTCTATCAGGAATGTAAATAGAAAAGCTTTGCCGCACACACACACACACACACACACACACACACAAAGACACACACAGACAGACACACACAGACAGACACACACACAGACACACACAGACAGACACACACACACAGACAGACACACTGTAAGACAACGCAGAAACAGTGAACCCTGTATGACCTCTAGGCATCGTCACACTCCACTGCTCTGCTCACGCTCGGCTGGGGTTTTGGGATATAAGCATTCCCCTTGTCTTTTATACGTCTTGCTTGCCGTGAGAACCTTTCCAGAGTTTTTAGAGAGGGGAAAACAGGAACAAACAGCAACTACCTGTGTTTGCATTATTCATTTTCTGTGATCAAATAGAAAAGGACCAGATGCTAAACATACTGATATAATAAGGTACAAATAGTTTGTTCCTATTACAAGTAAGATGAATACAGCACGGTACTGTATGTTCTTTGCACCAGGTTAAGACTTCACTTCTGAGTGAACTGGACCGGCTCTGCCCTTTGACCCTTGTCACTATTTAGCACAATGATGACAAACAGGAAATGTGACAGGAATTAATCTTTAAAGATTATCTTTACTTTAACCAAGAGGAAAAATCTTTAGATTTTATATCACATTTTAAATCCAGTCATGCCAGTATACCGCAACAGATTTTAAGCTCATAAAAGTTCTACATGAGGTAAGAGACACAACCGTCTTCTCGCTGTTTATGGCTTCACATATGGAAGTTAGAGAAAACTTCATGAACAATTTAAACAAAGTACATCAGTGCCAATTACATCATGCTTACCTAAACAACACAGTCCAAAAGATCACAAGGTAAGTGTGTGTTTGTGTAAATATGCTGTACAATACGTGTGTGTGTGTAGAGGCCTTTTAAAAAGTGTGTTATTTATCAGAGCAGTGTGTGACCCTCAGGCAGTGAGTCGGTGGGAGGGTTGTGTGTTTAAGTGTGTGTGTAAGTATAATTTGATTGTGTTGGACCCAGGAGGGGGCTGGGGGTATAAGGTCCAGGCCAATAAGGGTTCATTAGAGACATCTCTGTCTGATGCTTCCCCACACACCCAAACAAAGACACATAGGAACATAATATATTGATTTATCCTTGAGGGGACAAATAATTCCCAATGTGATGGATGTGATGCCCCCAGATCTGATGGGGCAATTTTCTTTGTCTATTGTTCCAGGATGCCTTGTTGATACAGGACATCTCGACACACGGGGAGTTTGCGAATCTCATTCTCTAAAATGCCACCTGCATTTCCTATCAGCATAGAAGAGTTTTGTCTGAGTTTCTGAGGGTCATAAATCCTGCACATGCCGGCTCATTAGCAAGAGGTGAAGCAAGCACGCTCCAGTGATCAGTCAACATGTCATTAACAAGCCATGCAACAAAACCTGACAACCTTTTCTCACACGCTCGCCCTCCCAGAGAGTCCCGGTTGAGGGCTCAGGATCTCCTCACTCACACATTTGTTTATCCTTCGCTGGATTTTGTCATTTAGTGGGTGTGGAGGTCCATGTTTTGTACCCACAGGTGTCCACCCCAGGCCCTGCTACCATGCTCACACACACACACACACACACACACACACACACACACACACACACACACACACACACACACACACACACACACACACACACACACACACACACACACACACACACAGTTTGGGACACCACAGTCAGTAACTACAATAGATTGGCAGACCTAATTAAAAGCGCATGAGCTTTTTTTGTGATCTAGAGGCCAGTCTCCTGCTGGTGATATTTGGGGGGGTGGAGTAAAGGTACACGGGGGATGTTGGACTAGTGCTGGCTGGGTATTTGATGCAGTGACTTTGTTCTAGGGGGGTCTCCGCAATCAGACAGTGCCCCCGAAGGGGGTCGACATGCCTCAGGACCAGTCAAGCAATAAGACAAGTGGGCACGATCATTACGGAAGGTCTAAAGAAACCAAAAATGATCAGCCCTTTCTCGATGTTCCTCACGCAGCAGCAAGGACAAGCTAAGGCTACTTACCTCACATGGCACACAAAGCCATAGATAGTGAAAGCTTTACACAACATCCATTTACAAATCACATCATTTACAATTACATCAGCTTATCTATAACATACAGGGATTACAAGAAAAAGAAAAAAAAAAAAGATTAATTTAGGTACAACTGTAAGCTAAGCACATTGTAGTTTAGAAGTTTTAAGTTGAACAACAATCATTACACTTAACATGCAAGTCTTGCCATTGCTGTTTTATGGAGTATCTCCTTTGTGCTACACTGACTACAAACTCTCCCAATCACTAAAAAAAAAACAAAAAAACTTTTTCCTTGAAATTTTCTTGATTTGGATTTTTTTTTACCAATCAAATTCGACAACTTTTTGCCTAAATGTCAAGTCTTACGTTAGTTGAGAAAGAAGATAAAGTCAAGTTTTTTTCTTGGTTTGTCTTTTTTTTTTTAAAATATACAAATCATGATAAACTCCTAGCTAACATACAGTATTCTCCCACTGTCACTGACTTCTGGTTTCAAAGACAATAAATTATCCTTGAACAGGAACGCGATAAGACGATGACACGTTATTCCCCATTTAAACAAAACACTCTTTCGACTCATATTCTCTCAGAACGTAACCAGTAACCTTCTGGATAGTGATCTGACGGACGCTGTGACGAGTTACGGTGAAATAATAGAACACGTAAAGCTACCTGAGATGTCCCTTTTATCCCCACAGCCATGTAAGTTGCTGGTGTTCAAACCGAGCAGTACGTGTAAGGGGAAATGCACCGCTGACTTTCTCATGGAAACAATACACACCTTTGAACTACCTGCACTTTATATTGACACAAATCTTACTGCTTATACAAAAGTCTTTCAGCAAAAGACATTTCTAAGAGAGCAAGAAAAGAGAGAAAGGCAAACAGAGAAAAAGTGGGAGGGAGGCCGAAAGAGGATTAGTGGAAAGAGTGTTAGTTAACTATCCATGGAAACCCGCTGAGATCCATTCAGAACAGTTCTGCCAAGATTTCAATTAGCCACTGAGTGGTGTGACGAGCAACCCCAGACACGTACATGCACAAAATCAATGTACACTTGCCATGTGCGAGGGTATCTAGCTAAAACAAGTTCGAATGGCCGTATGACCAGGACACCAAACGTTTTTCTTCTTTAATTCTTTAAGTATTACTTTCCGTACTCGTCACGTTTCCTACCTCTGTGTGTGTATATCCATTCTCCTGCTTAAGTAAAATGCTGCTAGTTCCTTGTATAGAACAGGGAGCAGTGGCAGTCATCCTTTTCTCCCTCCGTTTTCCTTTCTCTCTCTCTCTCTCGCTCTCTGTGCACTGAGTGACGGGCTCTCTGAGAGTGCGGGCCACTGGCGCCCGCTCCCCTCCTCTCCCCACCTCCACGCTATTCACAGGCAAATGCTAGTCTAAATACCAGATGGGCCTGCCTCAGCAACAGAGAAAAGGAGAGAGAAGGGGAGGGGAGGATAGGGGACAGAGATTGTCGGTACAACACCGCCCCGCATACCAGAAAAACTATAAGGTAGGAGGGAGAGAGAGAGAGTAAAACTTGTCATGAAGGTGCTACCTAAACTCTGTGCCCTATGGTACGGAAAGCAGCAAGGCAATATACCCCAGCAAATCAAGTCACAATTTGAGTCACATTTGCATACAGTTCCATAACTGTGTCAGGCAACAAATCAGAAGGTTGTGAGTTCGATTCCTACGTCCACCAAGCTGCCACTGCTGGGCCCCGAGCAAGGCCCTTAACCCTCGATTGCTCAGTTGTATAAAAATGAGATAAAAATGTAAGTCACTCTGGATATAAGGGCGTCTGCTAAATGCTGTAAATGAAATGAAATGAAAAGTATGATTGACCTCAAAATGACTGCAAAAAAGTCTGCCTGCTGATTATCAGCTCTCATTTCAGGAGCTACAAGAAGTGAGTGGAATAAATCACCATGATCCCTACACACACACACCCGGCATACTATCGGTTTCAGATACGTCCCTCACGTAAACTTCAGGGCTTGATCAGAACCAGAACCACATTTATTGTTATTATTATTTTATTTTGGTACATTGCACAGCTAATGCCATTTTATTTCATTTGTTATTCTACTTAGGCACAGCGATTGCCACTGTATATGATTTAATTTTGTTTTATTATTTATCATTTATTGTTCTCTATTCTATTTACATTTTTTAAAATCCATCTTTTTTTAACCCTATTCTATTTGATTATATATTTATAATACAGACGTAAAGAGAATTTCACCATGTCGTACTGTGTACGTGACCGACAACATTTGAATCTGACTTGAACATCTGAACGGTTTTTCCCTGACTATTTCTCACACCATCAATAAGCAGGACTTTCCCATATGATGCTGTGTTTGTATGATGTATTTGCTTTGTGTATGTTGTTTTGTATTAGCACATTTGCTTGTTTTTGTACATGGATTTGTGCAGGCCAAGTGAAAGTGCAGCAGACTTTTTTTCTTGTTTCGTGCCCCAGTGGTCAAACACCATCTGTGACCCTGGCTGCTGAACACCTTAACATAATCACCGAGAGGGTCAACAACAGGGAGAGCATGTTATTTCCTAGGGCAGATCTAATCTATATAAAGAACATTTTGTTTGCAAACTACTTCCGGGTTTTCGGAGCTATGTACAGGGAAACAAAGTAAATCTACGGAAAACAAACTGAAAACAAAGTATGAATTAAAATCAGCCTTTACACTCAGTTTTCTCCAGTTTCTCATAGTAATTTCCCAGCACTACATGGCCTCCAATACTGTTCACTTACTTATTTAGTCTTATTTTGGATGCTTTTCTTTACAAACACAAGACTGATGGGAGATTTTGTCTCAGATACGAGAGCATGAATGTGTCGTCTTTTAAAGCATGTACGTAAAATAAGCCCAGGCAGACAGAAAGAGTTTTTAAATAAAAGTGACGGTTCTTTGTCACTCTGGGGCCAGGTTCTCGTCTTCCCTGCACTGCCTTAATAATACTTTTCACTGTAGAAGATTTTATATACTCTATAAAGAGGAGTAGTGAGTGAGTAAGTAGTATAAATAAGCAGTAAAGCTTAAGTGGCTTAGTACAGAACACTAATACAGAGAGAAATGGATGTGACTGTGTGCATCTGAGAGTGTTATGAGTAAATGTGTGTGTGCATGTGTGTGTTGAAAAGACACACTTTTCGCCTGCTTTTCCTAATGTTGATTTGTCAGTAGGGAGCCTGCTCAGGCTTTGAGATGCTAATCCAGTGTGCTAGTGGGAAGGAGCGAAGGAAGTGGGCCACAGAGCTCGAGACAGAAGGCTGGTGGAGTGAGTGTGTACTCCTCAGAGACACTCCGTATTAATAACCTGATCGATACTCCAACTGCTTGCAGAGTGATGCTCCACATACACACACACACACACACACGCACGCACGTGTGCCGCTTGTATCACTATCAGCACTCAAGCCTATCAGCAATCACCATATGCCACAAGCAGATATGCACCACATATGTCGTAACCCCTCTAACGACTTGACTTCTTTATGTTGTAAATGAGTGAATTGTGATTATGATTAAAAGAATATTCTCTGCAGGATTTTTTTTGTTGTTGCTGGAAATCAGTATGTCCACCCTTTGAAAAGCGGGTCACTAATAAACAGAAAGTAAACACAAGTGATTGAGTGAATAGATCCGAATGTCTCAACTGTCGACCATTCATTATTTATGGGATCGGTTAATGGGCAATAAAAAGGTGCTATTTCCTCAGTTTATCTCTCTGTGTGTGTGTGTGTGTGTGTGTGTGTGTGTGTGTGTGTGTGTGTGTGTGTGTGTGTGTGTGTGTGTTTTAGGCTTTATATAAACCAACAACTCTTTGACAGTTTTATAAGAGCCAAAAGTGTTTTGAAGAGAAGAGTGATCTAACTGATAC
The DNA here is from genome assembly GCF_022655615.1 of Tachysurus fulvidraco. NCBI lineage: Eukaryota > Metazoa > Chordata > Actinopteri > Siluriformes > Bagridae > Tachysurus > Tachysurus fulvidraco. The sequence goes on from NC_062518.1 coordinate 5,552,010, forward strand.
TTCTTCACTTCTTGCACAAAAAACTTTAAAATAAATCTTTTATACTAAATGAAATATTAAATGTGTGTTAATATAAATATCCAGACAAACACTGAAGCTTAATTAACACTGATTTACTTTGTACTAATGTGCAAATGCTGATGAATGACATTCACTTATCAAATGGAAAGTGTGTTTAATTGATTTACTTTTAGTGACCACAACGAAACTAAATAAAAAACAACACAAGTGAATGATGACTAAAGGGTGAAACAGCGCCTCCTATGGGTGAAATCTTGCAGTGCTGCAGCTCAGCCACTGCAGCCTGTCACTATTTCTTTTGTTCTAATTGCATGGCTAGTTTTCTTTGTCTTCATTTGTGGATCGTATACTATTATGAAATGATTGACTTTTTCTGTGAACGCTTGACAGATAAACTCATTTATATCCAGTTTGATAAATGAGGTCTATTGTGAATATCACGGTGGTGGGGAATCTTAAAAGCTACTGTACATGTTTGAGTTCCTTTTGCTTCCTTTCTTTGTTAGCAATGTTCCTCCTCTTACATTTATTATATGTAGTTAATTTTAGCACTGCCCCCTCTTTGTTATATCTAAGCCTGGTCCACCTGTCACTCTTTCTTTGTTCATTTATCAAACAACCATATTATAGTGGTGATTCTCCTCGCCTTGTACCCCGCTCACCTACCATCTGGACCATCCCCCCCGTTTAAGGCGCACACACACACACCACTTCCCATTGCCCCATTGCCTCCAGCGTTATCAGACCACAGTGCCGTACCTAAATCTGAAAATCACAAGGGCTTTTTGTGTAGCTTCCCCATGGATGTCACTTTCCCCTTTGATTTCCGCAGTAAGATTCACAGGGCAGCCACAGAGACACGTCAGCACTGTGTTCGTCAACTAATATGTGTCAGTGGGTTTCTGTGAGGCTTACTGAGGCCACACCGAGCTGAGTTATAGGACATGACAGCTTTTATCCCTGGATTTCTTGGCATGCAGAAGGCACTGCTCCTTATTATTACTCGACACTGACTTGTGGCATTTTGCAATTTCAGCTACTGCGACTTTCACATCAAAGCTAATTTAAATAGGCTACAATATGAAAGCTACAAATTTAAATAAGGATGTATTGAAATGTATTTACTAGCAGAAAATTTACCCAGCAGGCCTGCTGTTCTGAAATAAAATGGAAGGAGTTATCCCAGCAGGAACTGTGCGTGACCCGACGTGTTAAACTGGAGTGGCTCAGCTGTCACCTCTCTCATTGTTTATGCTGACCATGATCCATCACATCACCATTTCATCTGCACAGTCTGGCCTGGTTGCTAGGACGTCAGTGCAAACAGCCACATTCTGATGCTGGGATGGGTCCACATGTCAGAGGCAAATGAAGACCTGGGATTGTGGACGGAGTGACTATATATTTATATCTCATGTCACAGATGTCATAAAACTATGTAGTCACAGATGTCAATGTGTGAGACAACACACATCCGCATACACGCACACACACACAGGTTATTTTATTTATACTGTCCTTTAAGAATGATTAGGGCATGCGTGTTGGAGAGAGATGAATGCTGGGTAAATCCTCACAGAATTAACTTTTTAATCTTTCAGCTTTGACGTGACATTTCTGCAGATTTCCGACCTGTAGATTCTGCAGCACTGAATATACATCTAGGTTAAAACAGATCATGTTTAAGCCAGTGAGATTCACAGCATAAAGCACGTGTTAAATAAGCATCTGCTGTATTTGTGTACAGCGAGGTAGCTCGGATAAGCGGTAGAAAATGAATGAATGAATGAATGAATGAATGAATGTATTTCAGTATCCCATCACTGAATATTACATTATTATTAAACAGAGTGATGAAGGTTAATATCTCCACAGAAGGCAGGACAGGGCTGGATAATCCCACCGTATTAACAAGGAGAGGAGTCCGAATGAGTCAGAGAAGAGAGGCTTTGGAGGCAGGTGGTTTTATTATAAACAACAAAGTCTAACTCTGAGTTTGAGGCGAAGTAGCTTGTAATTCTCTGCCTACTGAAAACACCTCAACCTGCAATTTCAATGTGCAAACCTGAGGTAGACTTCACAACTACTAGTTCTTACCCTGTTTATAGAGTGATTTAAAACCTTAATGGCAATATGAAGGTAATAATCACTAATCAGTTGTTCGATGCATCAGTGTTTTTTTTTTTTCCCATTTCGGACACGGAATATGCTGATGTGTGAAATTAATACAACCTCTAGCAAACTAACTCAAAGAAAGAGGTAGAATATAGGCTGTATATATTCACCATGCACCATGTACTCACTCATGCACACACATATTCACAATTTAAGAGATATTTGAATAGCCGGTCCCCCTAGCGGCCTGTTTTTGGGAGGATGGAGGAAACCAGTCAACATGGGGGAAACCCACACCGACTCTGTGCAGACTGTCACCTGAGCTCAGGATCGAACCGGGGATCGAGCTGAAGTGCCGGGAAGATCAATATTGGTTTGCTAAAAGTTAGCTACTTTTAAAATAAACTCTATAACTAACACCCCAGTAAGGGTCTTTCATTGCATGAAGCTTTAAATACACAGTTTGTTAAAAGGCTACATGTGGTATTACAGCTAAAACTGGTGAACCACTTAGCCCACATATCTACATGCTAATCTGAGCAAAGCACCATGAAAGCACCTACAAACCTGTTCTTTGTTATTAGTTCTGCATGTGACTTTAGAGATTTTAAGATTTTTGAAGGTTAATCAGAAAAAAAAAACAGAAATCGTCTTGTGTGCGCATGCTGACGTCACTGCCAGCCGGGGACTGATGGGCCTTGTGTGTGTGTGTGTGTGTGTGTGTGTGTGTGTCTCTTCACAAAGACACTGTAATCATTTAAAGGTTTCCAGTGATTCTTTTTTCCAACTATTTTACAACTATTTCATTAACACTTCTCTGTCATCACTTCACAGAGAATGGCTTTCCAATTCAAGACTACTATTCATTGTTACAGTATTCCAGATCCCTCCCTCCCAACTCTCCCTCACTCCCTCACTCACTCACTCCCTCCCTCCCTCACTCACTCACTCACTCACTCCCTCCCTCCCTCACTCACTCCGCTCTTCAACAACAAAAAAAAGAAATAAATACAAGCACATAGCACCTTGCAAACAGTAGGTATTTTGCTAAAGCCTGAATGCTTAACTAAAGGCTGAGGCGTTATGACTGCTGTGACCTTTCTTAAACACAACGTCCTGCTTTAACAAAACATACGGCAGACAAACAACTCGCTCAGACTCTCAACATCCCTCTATGAATAAAGAGTTATTGTAGTGGATGTCAGACTTCATCTAAGTTTTTTCGGCAGGCTTCTTTAGTATCAGAGGCTTTGATGCATGTGCTTCCCTCCAGCTCATTCCATGCATGTTACTGCATCTTCACAGCTTTCAAGTCCATACACAGGGAGAGAGTCATCACTGCACGGTCATAGGTTTTGTTGTTTACTCAGATGTGTTGCGCCAGAATTTGACACATTTACTGACAGAGGTGCATTTTGTTTTTGTGAACATTGATATAAATTGGGCTTCTGCTTGAAAATGAATGCCTTTATTTCTCCATAAACCTATGAGGTAATTCACCTCCTTTGCAGACCACAACATTGCTTTAACACGTTATTGTGAATCTTAAATCTGCAGTCATTGTGAGCAGTTAACCATTCTTACAGCAAATGAACATCTTGCATGATGCAATCCTCAAACTGTATTTGGTTGTAGCTACATATACCAAACGTAGTGCAGATGTCCTTGGAGACAATGTCCACACCATGCATGCTCAGGTTCGTGTTACGATTCTCCGATCAGCAGTCAAATTCTGAATTCGGCGGAAGCATTTTCAGGGTTTGACGATCCGTTAGCTTCCATGCGACGCTGTCATTCGATTAATTCTTACAAGGACCAGGAAAAAATCAGTGAACACCAGCATCTCACCTTGTCGAAGAACTCGTAGAGGCGCACGGTCTTGTCGATTTTCTCCTTAGTGTCCTCTACTCTCTGGGAGAATTCGTGCAAATGGACCCAGAAGGAACGCACTTTAATTTCATACACCTGCAGCTCAGTAGACGAGATATCCTCCCATCTCTCTAACCGTTTCAGAAGGGCTTCTCCACTCTTACAGTGTTCCTGTGAAAAAAAACCCACACATTTACTCAAGCACACACGTACATTCATTAAATGATACATTCAGATTAAAACAATTTTCTGTGTAATGTAGAAATCCTGATACCTGTAAAGCTATCAGTCATTATTAAGCAATACGATCTCAGTCAGACTTTTTATTCATTTGTATGCAAACTACATTCAAGTGAACAAGATAGAACATTTTAGTGACCATATTATTTGAGAATTGATGTAGATTATTTAGTGATCTCTCAGAATAATGGCTTGGACGTACGTAAGCTGCTATGTAGAAGTCTCTGAAAAGCGACTGCTTGTGGCGTAGCTGCTCCAGAGAATCTTCCAGCTCGCCCAGAGTCTGCAGCCTACTCTCTCCTACCTCGTTTATCCACTGACTGACCTAAAAAACACAAGAAACACACACACACACACACACACACACACACACACACACACACACACACACACACACACACACACACACACACACACACACACACACACACACACACACCTCAAACTGAATTCAGAGCTTCAGCACAAGTTAAACATCAGTCTTTCATACATGCATCAGTCTTATCCTTATCCTTATTCCTAGGAAAGCTGAATCACATGACAAAATCAAACACAAGTAAGATAACATACACCATCGACCTCACACTCCGGCTCAAGAATTTAGCACAATACAGATTAGAAATCTGCATGAGATTTATATCATTCTTTGTGAGAGCAGATATTCTTCCTCCCACTTTAAAAATATCCTGCTGCAAAAAGAGTTCAAAGTTTTGATGGTTCTCACATTCCAAGGTTTAACATATGCTATGTAGGACCACTCATTACATTAAGCTATATTTAAGCCATAAGCTCTGCTGATTGCTTGATTTCGATTGGCCAGAAGGTGACGGTCTTGACAGGAAACACTGCATTTTCTTTTATTTATTAAAAAAAGGCTAGTACAGGATAAGAGGACCTTCTTTCATGGCGGTTCCACTAAATTAAAATGAACAACAAAAGTGTCATTCTTTATTAAATAAAACAAGTGTCTGTGAAATGAACGACTAAATTTCTGTGACGTTACTGATAAATGATCAAATTGCAGCATTGTAAAAGTGACTCCACTTCCTGGTAATTGTCAGGTTAAAATGACACACATTCAGGATACTTCTACAAGAAAAATGTTGGGATGCCTTTGTATGTTTGAGAATGACAGAAGATCTGAGTAATAAAGACAGATTCTCACCTCCCTAAATCCCTCCTCCAGGCTCTTGAACTCCATAATAAACTCCAGCTCCTGAGTGCACTTGTTGGACAGCATCACCAGCTTATGGACCATCTCGTCCACCCGATTATACAGACTGCCAACGTCCTCGACGGCATCCCTGCAGGGTAGCGAAGCACACACACACATGCATGGTATAACATGTTAGGAAGAACCAGGATGTTTGTTTATCTTTACCACATACAGCCTTACTTAAACAGTTTGCCATGGGATCTGACAGGAAGCGCAACAAATCGAGTTTGGACCCAATGCACGAGCTTTCAAAGTTTGTACTAAGCAACGTGCTTATTGGTTGTTGGTTTAAGGATGTCCCACAGATCAGTCGACGTTCTTTGACTGACAAGGAGTTCATGCAATCGCTGTACAGAGCTTCTGATGAGACCATCTAGGAGCCAGCAGTGCCAAACTCATCAGCCAGTATAAACCTTAGCATGCCTGCTGTGTGTGCATGTGTGTGCGTGTGTGTGCGCGTGCATGTAGCCTTGGCTTTCTTTGAGCAGAGAAGCATTAGTGCAGAGTTGTAAATGCAGTGACTGAGCACATTGTTTGTTGTGGCAGAGCTTGATGACTAATGTATGATTTCATTTGTGCTGTGGCTCACTTACACAATGCCAGCTTGTGCTCTGATTCAACATCCTCAGTGTTTTCCAGATCTTCTCCAGTTTTTCCGAATTTAGTCATATACACAAACAGTTTAACAATGTCATATCTATTCAATCTACCGTCAATCATCAAAACCGCAACTAAAGCACACACCCTGTGACACGCTGAAGCACTCAGTGGGAACGTTCAGACTGGCACTACCGCAGGCTCATATGTACCATACTGGGAGCATGCTGCCTTGCTCTGGTGTTACTTTATACAGACAAACCTCAGGCTGATCCTGTTCAAATACACAAGTGCCACATACAGCAGCCTCAAATAAACTGACTGCAACGATCCTTGTAATGACTTTTATGTTGCTTGTTGATGAAAAGCATTGTTTAATATGACAGAACTCAGTAACCGGGTTACATTTTGATCATGATTATTTATTAACTGTATTTAATAATAATATAAAAAAAAACAATAATTAATATCTTACCTCTCCTCATATAAAGGCAGCTTTGAATTCTTTATATAACACAAAACACACAACCCAAGAGACCTGACAGCAGTAATGAGTAAATCACTGACGTGGATCCTCAGTGATTATCCTGGGGTCAACTGTATATATGTGGGCTTTTAAAGCTATACAAGAAATACACAGAATTTAAAAAACAAACAAACAAACAAAAAAAAAAACAACCAACAAAAAAAGCGAGACATTGAAACTCTTCAATTAGCTCAGAACTTGTTTTTATACTTCTGCACTACTATAATTCCAAACAATCTCCCAAGCATAAGAGGAGGCTACTGTGCTGCTGATTGTGATTCAGTTTAACTTCCCTGATCCTGATTACTGTTTGTTTCTGAAGTTTGCCATCGTATAAATGTGAGATAAAAGTCATAACTTTTATCAAGTTTCAGCCTTCATGTTACTGATAAATGATTCTCAATCTGCATGCGCAACCCCCCACCCCACCATACATTGAGTCAACACACAATATTTTTTTCTAAACAGTCGTCAGGTATCAAAGACATTCCTGGGGGGCAAAAAAACAGAAATGAAAGAGAAGATCTGCATGGAACTCTGAGCAGACCGATAAGGAACGAACGAACACACACACACACACACACACACACACACACACACACACACACACACACACACACACACACACACGAAAAGGAGATTTCGCTTCTCCAGAACAGGATGTTATTTACACCCAGACCCTGACTCCACATGCACTGATTAAACATCTCCTTCAACATGGTTAAAGTTCACACCCAGGATCTATGATGAAGTGTTGACTTCAACACCACTTCTGTTCTAAAGGCTTAGCCTTGCTTTCACTAAAACACAGAAAAACAAGTTTGACCATGAGCATGAAAGACTCAATATAAACCGAGAGCAAAAGCAAAAGAGACAAAAAGAAAGAAAAAAAAAGGAGTAAAATGACAAGAATAATGGCCCTGACATAAGCATTAAAGCAGTGACCCTAAAATGCTCCAGCTCTCAGAAATGACCCTTGACCAAACACACACACCATTATCAACACGGAATTCCCATGAAAACCCCAAAATACCGTATATCTGCCAACAATGACAATGAGGACTTTCAGAACAATAAAGACTACAGGAACCTTTTCAGGCACCCAGGAACCTCTAAGCGTCTTGCTTGAGCATTTCTAGCCGCATTCCTCATACGAGCACCAAAAAAGGCTCAAAGCCAGATCAGAAATTTTGTTCAGAAGATTTTTTTTTTATTATTTGTAGTTTCCCACCAGACTAGCTTCAACAACCAAAAAAATAATACCTGACTTGCTACCGAGTTGTGATGCACACTAAAGCTGTAAGGATGGAGAATGATTCTTTTACTGAATTCCATAAGCTATCCGCCGGTATAACAGTTGCTAGTACAACATACAGAAGGAGACTCAAATCATTTTTAATTTTGTGATTGAAATGAAAGGACACGGCCGCTGCTCAACAGCTTGGACTATGGACTAAGGGCTATCCAGTACTGTAGCTAAATAACAGCTAGCTGGCCATATGCATTCACTTTAACTTCCAGAACCTTAATCTGGTCAAGTACACTAACGACAATCTCTGCAGTGTGAAATTGGGCAAAGCTGGTTTTAATACTAACATGAACTTTATTTCCGACATCATATTTGTGCAACAAAGTAAATTCAATCAAGCGCACTACAATCTCATGGTCAACAATAGAGAGTTCATTAGGGTGGGTGTATTCAGATACGTCTAGACACGTGAATGACAGTGAGAAAGAATGTGTTTGAATGTGTGATATAATGAGCCAGTGTCTATACGACCTGCCAGGATGCACGCAGAGACCTTAATGAGATAAGGTAATTTTCTTGGCTCGGGTATCGGGGAAAAACCTCATACACCACCACACACTACTGCACATCAGAGGAATGCTTACACACACACACACACACACACACACGCACGCACGCACGCACGCACACACACACACACGCACGCACACACGTTGCCTATCTACAACAGCCTTTGTATTGTCTCTCCATCTGTCTATTTGTGAAAGCTGTTCTGACAGGTTGAGCTCTGCTGCTGTAAGTGAATGTGTGTTCTGGTGTGAAGGGAATGTTAAGGGCTGCTCCTGCATATAAACCTACTGAAACAAACAAACAAACAACAAACCAATCGAAAAATAAAGCAAAATAAAAGAAGTAGATAAGGGGGGTGATTTCACTCTTCTGATGTCACTCTTTATATATAAAAAAAAACAAAAAAAACAAAAAAAACCCACATGCTCACATTTTTTTTTATTATATATTTATATATTTTATATTATTAGATATTTTTTTGCCATCCATGTGTTCTGTATTAAACGCACCATTAAAATTCCATATAGTACAAAAACTTTGCAAGTAAGAAATAACACTTCTGAGCATTTGTTTTTCTTCTAGGATATTTTTCACTTCCGCTGTTTGAACCATTGTCTTTATCAAACAGTACCAAAAGCTCATAATCTCTGTGGTGAGTATTGTGTAAAAGTAATATTGGACTTATATGACCAGTTACGCCATTACCATTTTTATCTGCCATGGAGTAACAGGTACCTAGGTTATAGGCTAGTTTATCGGCTAGTTCAGTAAAACAGTGGTTTAACGTTTGTCTGAATGAACACAGGCAGCTGTGACGTGCCGTTTAAAGTCAGTTTAAAGTACAGATATGCATGTTTCTGAGGCATTAAAAACAAATCATTAAGCTCTTAGTGAAGCATCTAAAGAAGAGTTGTGTTTGAGTGAGGGAGAGGTAACGTGCATGATGTTCTTGGTCACCTGTAGTCCTCAGTGAGGCTGACACTGGTGTCCTCTTTGCGAAGGCGGGACAGAGCGGCTCCTCCCTCCAGCTGCAGACGCACCAGCCGGCTGTCCTCCAGGATGCTCCTCATCAGTTCTTTATACTTGTACAGAAGCACCTGTGCCTCCTAAAGCACACACACACACACAGACACAGACACAGACACACACACACACCATTATCAGAGCAATAACCAGACAGCGCTTGTATTAAAAAACAGATTAGTTGCATTAAAAAACAGATCAGCATCGAAACGTGACTCATTGCTGCAGACTGAACTGCCTGTTCTTTCTCCCATAGGTGACAATTAAACTTTATTGTGTAATTACAAGCACTGACAGCTTAATTTGATTTTTAATTTACCCTTTCTGCCTTCCCAACCTGGAGGTGATGACTGGACACATGAGAAGTGGATAATATTGCACAATTTGGGTAATAACTCCAACAACCATTGAACTGAGATATGCATGTAATGCTCTTTCACACAGGTGTGAATGTGTTTATTGTATAAGCAAAGATAAGCTTCTTTCTGGCAGTAATACTTTCACACTGTACATCCCAGTAATTACGCACTAATGCACCTCCAAACTCCTCACTGTTACTACTTTTTGTTTATTTGCGATACGAGATTGTGTCCTTTCATACTAGACTTGCTATGCTCCTTTCATTCTCTGGTCCTCTGTCCATGTCCGGCAGCAACAACAACAAAAAAGAATGTACAACACAATGTAAAGCACATAACTGTGTCAACGCCTTGTTTGTGCTGCCTGTAATTACTAATGTTCCAGTAAGTGAGTGTGTGGCAGGGAAGGAATGTTAAAGATGAGCAGTGAACATAGTGTGTTTCAAGCTGGCTGTAATTACTTTATTGCATGCATATGTGCTGACTCAGTGTGATGGCGAGAGAGAGAAAAAGTACACGATTAAAAATAGGACTAAAAAAAAATGAAGAGATTATGCAGGTCAGTAAACAAACAAACAATGCATAAACAAACAAACAAATAAAGGGAAAAAATTGGTATAATAGTAAAGAATGAGAAGGTAAATAAATGGACCTATGAATAATAGATACAAAAACATCAAGAGAGAAAAGACTTTCTAAATGCCATTATCTTAAAAAGCAGAAGGAGGAGAGGTGCCTCTTTAAACATTTAGCATAACCCCAAAAAGAAATCTCCTCATCATCCAGGCACTTTCAATCCATATACCCCACTCAATGAAGCCTGCTTTGGTGATTTCAAAGATGATCCATGATACACAACTCTCCAGGGTTTATATCCCCTCGCTCATTTCCATCTCCCAGTGGACAAGGAGTGTCCTTCACTGACCTAACCTGACAACCAGGGGTCAACTGAGCTAAAGGCCTGGCACATTAACCCTGTTCTTCTGAAGTGCGTGTACACACACGCACGCACACACACACACACACACACACACACACACACACACACACACACACACACACACACACACACACACACACACAATTAGCAGCTAAATATTTCTCTTAGTGTGCAGAAAAGCAATATCAATACAATGGCAGAATATAGCAGTGTTTATCCTAAAAACATTATCATTACTTGTCAGTATTAGTTGTTTAACACGGTGTTTTTTGCTGATATAGTAAAAACAAACAAACAAACACAACAAAAATCAAGAGCTCATGTTGCTTATACTGGAAGAGAAACCAGTGACCAAACAAGTCTGTCTGGAAATTCAATATTACCCCACAACATTTTTAGCTCTGACCAGGAAAAGACTGCCTGCTTTTATACTGATGATTTAACTGCAGTGCTGCTGAGTATTCAAATCTAATTGGTCAGAAGGTCTGGATTAACAGCAGCTTTGTCAGTGGTGCCAGCTGCTCCGTTTCTATATTAAAAACCTGTTTACAGAGTCTTGTATAGCGGATTCCACATAAGCTAATAATAAATGGACTATAAAAACGTCTTTCGACAAGGAAAAACACGCCGTTAGCTTTCTGTAAAAAGATATTCATTTAACATTTATGAGTCTCCAGTGTCCGGTTTTCCACCAAACACTTTCCAGTTTCTCAGTTACATGACATCAACTTTAAGAATGAGAGAAGAAAAAAAAAAGAGTATGATGAGAGACGGAGTGCTTATAGATGCCATGACACAAATGATAAGAACCGAGTTGTCTCCGTGAAGTTCCACATCATTAAATGTACCTACACGTGGTTGCAATCATTTCCAACCAAGTCATTGCGATCTTCCGACAAACTGCTGTGGTATAAGAGGAATAAAACCCTTCAGAGATAGTAATTGAAAAAACAATCAGCTGCCAAAGCAAATTTTTTCCCTCCTCAAGGCCAGGAGGTTTATATGCTTGGCCAGACAAGCTACTGAGCCTATTTAATGGCAGAGAGTTGGTCAAATGTGTGCTAACAGGGTGTTAGAAATTGTCAATCTACCTCCACAAAGAAAGAATTGGACGCAAACAAGCCTAGACGAGTAAAATAGCATTTTTCAATAAGTACGGTTACCTCTGCAGTAGGAGGCAGAACTGTAGACTCCAGACTGCTGATGGTGCTTTGCAGAAGATTTATCGAGTCCTCACAATGACTGGTCAACTGCTCAACCCTCTGAAAGAAAGAGGTGCCATGATCATTACTGAGTGACTGAGTAAAACAAGCCGTTGGTGCTGCTTTATCACTGTGCTATCTTTCCTTTCAATATTTTGGCAAAACTGTACTCAATACACACAGATCAGTGAAGCTGTCTTGCCCCGAAAAAAAGTGAAGGGAAAAAAACCCCCAAAGAAACCAAACGATTTGATCTTACAGTCCTGAAACAGATCCAGCTGCTGTGGGAGAAAGGAAAAGTGCCGTCAAACTCGGTGGGGAGCTGAGAGACCTCTATGTGCTTATGTAGAGACTTCAGAGATGTTAGCAACTCCACCTGCAGAACACAAAATTTTGTAGAACAAAAAATAGTCATCACAAAAGACTGTTTCTGATTCATATCACATTCGAATGTGAACGCATGAACATCAATCTGAATTAAATAAAAAGTTCAAATATTGTTTGGAAACGTTATTGTTGTTTCATAGCAGTGATATTGTACGTATTTGCGAGTGTGTCAGCCGACTGTATCCCTGGCACTCTGCTTACTGACCGACAACACAAACGCTTGTGTTTTCAATAGTCCACAATGCACTAAGAGCAATGGCAAAGCACAAGAGAGACGAGACCAAGGCTCCAGACAAATACAGTGTATTTTTAGATAATCAAGACAGATGATTACTTATTTTGGACTGTGGTACATTTTATGCATGCAGAGTAAAATGGCTATCAGTCTTTGGTGTATATTTACATACATATTACTTAAGTGACAATAAATACGTTATACCGAAGTCTCTTTTTAAAGACATTAAAATCCACTACAAAGGCATGTGTTTTAAAGGCAGTTTTGCTTTACTCACTAAATTTTATTTTCATTCATAGTAAACCAATGAGTCCTGCATTACTTTAATTGTGATTTGAAATTTTAGTCAACAACTGAATGTTAAAAAAAAAATATCTTGAATGTGAGTCACTTGCCTGTACAGCAGAAGGCTTCTCAATGCGCAAGGCCAGATCTCGGTCAGCCAACACAAAGACAGTGTGGATACAACCAGGCACGGACTCCTGCGTACACAATAAAACCAAACTAAAGCAGAAGGTAAACACATCAAAAAAATGAATGCTTTGCTCTTTCAAAATCAATTTTACCACAATAGTTTTTGCAATAAATGTTATTTAAACTGAAAATTTATTTTTACTGTTATGTCCTACAAAGGACTTATTAAAGATTGCATAACAGCAATAAAAATAGTCTTAAAAAAAGTCTTAGAAACAATCAAGAAAGTTATGAATTTTATTGTCTAGAAAAGGTCACACACTGTAGAAGAAAAATAAATCAACACTTCATAAAATCTAATGTTAAAGTGTACATAACTTGATTATTTTCTTCTTTTCCATGCAGTTTTAAGCAAACACAAGGGTATGTGTACTTTCCAAGAAATGACAAGAATGTCGACAAAAAGAGACCTAACAAATTAAAGACCAGCCCAACACCAATAAATAAATAAATAAATAAATAAATAAATAAATAAATAAATAAATAAAAGGGGGGGGGGGAATATACAAAAACACTAACAAATCAGACAAGAAGAAGAAAACTGAACAACAGGAAATTAAAAGCAGGTTTGATTATAATCCTCGATGTGTGAGGCCACCGAGTGTTCACCTATGAGACATTCCCCAGACAGACCTGATAAAAAGGAGGCCCTTCCTGTCTCATTTCAGCATATGTGAGGTGCTCCACAGGGTTCAAAGTCACTCAAGATCTTAGATCTTTTGTCCTGCCATTATGCAGTAAGTATTCGGTGGTGTTCCTACTCCAAACTCTCTATCAACACTGGCACATAACATTCCTGCCTGAAATGTGCTCTTCTCCTTTCCTCTTTGTGACGTTCAGAATCCGACTATAAAAAATAACTAATAATCTTGTCTTTGCAGCGATTCAAGCTATGAAGTAAAAGCTTTTTTAAAAAATTGACCTAATTAGGCCACCTATGTTCCATCTGGACCTCATTATGTAAAAGTGTACTTGTGTTATTTTCGAGCAGAAATGCCTACGGCACGAACTATACTGCTGATCATAGGGCTGTAAAGTAAACTGGCAATTTACTGTAAATGTATACAACTCCAGTTCTCATTAAAAAAAAAACGAAAAACAAAAAGAGCCTGGAATGTGCCTGTATGTTCCTGGAAGTGCTGGTGAGCTGTTCCTAAACTATATTACCACCTACCCATTGTTTGTATGCCATTCATTAATCTCATGAATATTTCTCATTGGGTGTCAGATTAGCTGTTTCTCCACTATCAGGCACATTTGCTTCCTCCCATGCAGCCTTCTGAAAAAATGGGCAGAACCATAAATCTGTGGTTTGGTCAAGGCAAACAAAATGACTGGGGAATGTTAGGATCCGGGTGAAACACTAACACACCTATGCAAACAAGAACCTGTCTAAGCAGTCAGCTAGTTCTGGCTTAAAGCAGTGATACATCAAACTGTCAGGCAAGCCTGGTGTTGGACTTGATACCAGAATTTGATCTACTCAACCCTTTCAATAACCTGCCCAAGCTCTATGAATAAGTTTACAGGAGAAGTAACTAAGCTTGAACTGTAACATATATATGATTATATCCCAATAAAATCTAATTTTCACACCAGTGTATATCCAGCAGATGGACATCTTTAACACATTCTGCAAGCAATTACAACAGTTTTGATATGTGATACTCTTGTAAGAGTCATGAGTGCATGGCAACAAAGTTCTACAATTTAAATGAGTATTCTTAAATGCCTCTCGTTAATCAAGCGTTCACACCTTATCAAACGCAAAGACGGCCGAGTTCACGGGCCTGTATAAACAAGACAACAAGCCTCCATCAATTGTAATCAACCTAAGTCACAGAAGTTCCATTGCTCACTTTGCCATAGTTCACATTCGTCTCAAAGTGGCTGTAAATGTGGATAGTGCATAACACAGATATTGTGGTGAAACCTCAGATTTCCCCCTCACTGTACCAGACCCTGGTTAATTTTCGTAGCATTTCATCAGAATCAGACGCACATGCTACATGCGATACAGTGTTTTTGTTTTTTCATTGTATGACTACTTTTTTTTTTTTTTTAGCACTTTCATTAAGTATTTACTTAAACAGTAAGCATACAGGGGCATCATGGAACATTTAATCAGTTATGTTTATGTTAGTTGCTTCTGTGCTCTGGTAGCTTACACTGAGATTTTCTTTTTTGCTTAGGATGTTCATTCATTCATTCATTCATTTCCTACCGCTGATCCGAACTTCTCGGGTCACGGGGAGCCTGTGCCTATCTCAGGCGTCTTTAGGCATCAAGGCAGGATACACCCTGGACAGAGTGCCAACCCATCGCAGGGCGCACACACACACTCTCATTCACTCACACACAATTTTCCAGAGATGCCAATCAACCTACCATGCATGTCTTTGGACCAGGAGAGGAAACCGAAGTACCCGGACGAAACCTCCGACGCACGGGGAGAACATGCAAACTCCACACACACACAAGGCGGAGGCGGGAATCGAACCCCCAACCCTGGAAGTGTGAGGCGAACGTGCTAAACACTAAGCCACCGTGCCCCCCACTTAGGATATTACGAAGTTTAAAGTGTTTCTACTTTTAAAACTATGTAGAAACAATGTGTGTGTGTGTGTGTGTGTGTGTGTGTGTGTGTGTGTGTGTGTGTGTGTGAAGTGTTCAGAGAACTGAGACGCTGTTACAACAGCTTGTGAACAATCTCGTGTGAGCACAACTCACAGCTCATTTTAACGTCCATGATTCCTGACACTGCTCTGTTTAGGTCGGCTGCCAAAAGGTGGGAATATGACAGCCTTATACACAGGTAAAGCTTTAACAACATTGCTCAGGCTCAGTCATGAGAAAACATGACTCATAATTTCCACATCTTTTCACATGTATTACAGCTACGACTGCTTATAAAACTACAACCTTCTTGAGGTTATGTGTAATGTAGAGCTATCCAGTCAGCGGTAGTTTATAAAAAGTGTGCCATGTTCACACATTTACCAACACCATCACAAGTGTTACAAACAATATGGCTTAGAGAGCAGGTGCCAGGACAGGCTAAAGTCAAGGAGAATTCACTGATGTATACATCGACACATCAAACCACTAAACAATCCCCAGAAATAAAAACACAATCATGCTATTGTTACCTACATTAAGCTATTCAGAGGTAGCTATTCTATACTAGTGTTTGTGTGTTTTAAACCTTACTGATTATTTCTCTCGACGCTGCTGTAATAATTCCTCAGGATGTGTCCAGGATGTTTCACAATTAATGGTTCATTTTGTTGTGGCATTGTGCAGGGCTAACAAATCAGCGAGGTTTGAAATTCATAATGAGTACCTGAATACATAGTTCTCTCATAGCAAGTAAATATACTTTAATAACTAAAATAAACTTTTATGACGTTCCATCTATACAACTGGGCCTCGTTCTTGAATTTTTAATGTTGAGAAAGAAGCTTAAGTAACATAAATGCTGGTGTTTATTTCACAACTTTAGTGCTTTATAGCAAATGACTAAGTGGCCCAAGTTTTATGAAGGAATTTATTGCCAAACACATTCAGACAGACTCACAGTGAGGCATTTCCTCCTGGAGGATAGTTACAGGGCTGCATTCTTACCTGCAGAATGGCGAAGGCTTTGAAGAGAGCAGGGACAGGTGAGCACCTGCGGGCATCCACTAGAACAGTCAAACCCAACGCCTGCACTTCCTTCCTATAACACACACACACACACACACACACACACACACACACACACACACACACACACACACACACACACACACACACACACACACACACACACACACACACACACACACACATACACACACAGAATAATGGGTTAAATTATTTTAAGCATGCATAAGTCATTACACATATGTGGAAACATGTAAAGGGATGAAATAGATATGAAGAGCATTGATCAAATGTACACCTAAATAAAGTAACACCTCCTCTGCTACTATTTGTACGGAAATACTTCCAGACAAACAGACTAAGAGTTTTGACCCGAGCAAGTATTGATTTCTTACTGATATTTACCGCCAGCAATACTCCAATATTAGTATATAAAACACAAACATTTTCAATTCAGGAATTATACTTGACATGGTGCAGTGGCAAGATGTATAGAACATGCACAGCTTTGTGAGCGGTAATACCTGAGAATGGTGTAGAAGTAGACCATGATGCGCACAAGCTCACTGCTGTTGCAGTTCGGGTTCAGCCAAGCGGTGTTTCTTGTCGTCACTGTTACGAGTGCATGGCCTGACTTGTCTCGTGTCCCTAGAGACCAATCAGTAATACGACGATTTACTATCTTTAAACATGTAAACATGAGACAGAATAACGTTGTCTTGAATAGAGTCAATATTTTGACGTTTCCTGATATTTTTATTTAGATTTTCTTACACACCAGAAGAAGTAACTAAGAGAACACTGAGTTTTAAGAGTAGGAACCTAACTGCCTCAAATCATGCTTACATAATAGTCTGGAATTTACTATCGTAGCTGATTTGAACGCAGTCTGAAATGCGTTTAGTGTTAATTAGTCGACTGAAAAGGAACAAAATGTAAAAAAATTTTAAGAGACCTCGTCAACATTGTGACTTAATACAGATGCCTTGCTCAGATTTAACATGAGCAGCTCACGATCATAAGCAATCTGCCAAAACTGTAATGTGTGCTAAGTGCCATCGTGATGTTAAAAGCATCATTGTATAAATATTTTTGCAAGGATTATAAGTTTGCTGGATAAATGTAGTGTTAATAAATGGAAATATCTGTTAAGATATTACACTTTGTCTATATATTTGACCATGAATAACTCATCTAAGTGTTGAGACATCCAGTCAGTATATGAATAAACGTCTATAAAACGTCTACAGCATTGCTTGAATTGTGGTAGATGCATGTGTTTATTTGACACATATGTACAGTACCAGGCAGGCAGAGCACTCCAGAGCACAGGATGTCAGAGTTGATGTTATGAGCTTCAGTGAGAAGAGGCTGATTCTTAACAGCCTGACTGGGAAACGCAGGAGGAGGATTGTGCGGCATCACTGGAGAGTCCACTGTGTGAATTTTACCCGGAGGAGGCGTCACTAAAACGGGACACAGCGACGGGTCTTCTGCACGCATGGAGTCTGCAAGATAGAATCTGGGTCAATAGTGTTATATGAGAGCCTGAACTCCAGCAATCAAAAACAAACCCTCACATGCATAAACACACCTAAAAACCCCAACTAGGGTATGATTTATACCTGAAGCTAATAAACATGCTCTCTAGCGTCAGTGCACAAACAGAGCAGGAAATCGGTCAACACTGTAAGTGGTGAAAAACATTCAAACATTAATTTCTATTATAAAATTGTGCTACGGCAATCACCTAGTCAGCAGTTTTCTGTACTCCCCTGGTTGAGCAAGTTAACAGCATACCTTTTTAGCTCAAATACATTCAAATCTTGACATTTTTAAGTAAACATTATCAGTATCATGGGTTTAAGACATGCAAAGGTTCTGAACAAACAGCTAGAAATTGGCAAACTGACCTAGACGGCATGGTCAGATTACCAACCCGCACCGCACACCTTCGCATGCACTGTGTTTCTGTTTACTTATTGGATCCAAGATCTTTAACAGTATCCCAAAGATTGAAGTTTCTGGGAACTGTAAAACAAAACAATCCACTGCCAGAACAAAAAACATGAGACACGGTCAGGGATACTTCCAAACACAGCCTCAACTCATAAACCACAAAGACAGGGAAAACAAGCATAAATCGGTCCGAGATGTAATCTGGCAGGGACTGCTGTATTTCAAAGCGGATTAAAGGTGATATAGCAAAAAGGTGAAGTTCTGAAGCCCGGATTCCACATTGTGATGAAAGGTTACAGATAAGGCAGCAGGGAATTTAACAATTCTTTCACCAGTTCTCTCCTTGGCTCATTCTTTTCACTGTTAAAATAAATCAAACCAACAGCTCCCAGATTTGGACGGGACCTCAGAGAAGTTAAGTGCTGCAGAGTGGAACAGGATGGAGTTTCACATTTCTGCCCCTTTCCGTTTGGAGGGCAAATTTGGCAAAGCCCACGGGCCATTCCCCTGGTCTACCTTTTTCCCCATCTCTTCTCTCCCTCTTTTACTTTTTCCTTTTTTCCTTCATTTATTCTCAGACACAGCTCCTGACTTCAGATTGGTTCTTTCTGGTCGCTTATTTAAACAGCTGCCTGTTGAATTGGTTTAAAGGCCTGAGAAGTGTGTATGTGTTTGCTTATGTCTGTTGTATGGCTCACACAGACAGACTGATCATATACGTTTCTCGCTGTCCGGTGCCTATCCGTCCATGTGCATGTGTGTTTAACCCTGCACTTACAATCCCATCTGCTTTGCTCGTCAGCTTAGCTTTCCTTCACAGGTTGTATAGTCATCTGTACAGAGAGGAGGATATTTTTTTTCTTTCCAGAGGCAATGTGTCTAAATGCTAATTCAAAGCCCCATTCTTTCTTCTAGACAGAAATCCCCTAAGACTGAATTAAATATAATTTGAAGAAATCCATGTTTCCTATAAAGTTCCTAGTTGGCTATATATAGACGTTCATTCGGTGCTAAGCCAGGTCTTTTTAGATTATTACCTGTCACATTGATCCCACATAATGACGCCGAATGGTTTGATCCGGGCTCATGCAAAAAAAAGGTAGCACAACCAGATATAGATATTTATTTCTGTCCAGAATGTATTAAAAAGTTAACATTTCTCCATAACCACTACCATATCTGTAGCTGTGATATCCTGTTGCTGTTTTTCAGGCTGCATTGGACTAACACCTGAAGATTGAAAAGGATGTAACTACTTCCGAGTTAAGCCATACACAGCATGAGATGAGCTTCATATAAGTAGTCTCTCTGAAATGTGAATAAAACAATGCCGGTGGTGCTGAATCAAGGTAAATATGGTAACTGACAGTGATGGACGAGTAAAGAGAAACCAGTAATAGGTGAGAGTATGGATGTAATTATAGCTGTGAATCTACTTGAAGCAGAGAAACCTAAACACTGTCAAATGTGTAAACCACCCACATGGTGTGGCATCCATCACAGTTCCCTAACTCACAACAAACAAAGACACTGAGGCTTTCAAAACAGTGCAACCCTCCCCTACACACACACACACACACACACACACACACACACACACACACACACCCCGACCCCCACCTGCCCGCAGCCCACCCACCTGCACATTACTGTTCACACCTGAACAACAGTAGGATCAGGAAACAAGCTTGCTGTACCTCATACACAAGTGATACCATACTTCACTGATTCACTTTGCACTGTTTTTTCACTGTGCACTCCATTGCTTACAGATGTTTACAAAAATCTGTTTTTAGTCACCCTGAGCTTTGTCTACTACTCTAAAGCAGACTGCCATCCAGTCAAAACATAGTCTACTGTATACTTCTTCCTGAGGCAATAAGTGTCCACAAGTACAATTCAATTCAAAAGGCACGATACTGAATTACAAAAAACACAGAGTAGAGAGTGTGTGAATTCTACCGTGACCCTGTCTTTCCTCCAGCACTCTCTTTTCTATTATGGCCTCTAAAGACTTGGCTGTTGTTCAAAAGAGTCACCACTCATAGCAAAACTTGGAAACAAACTGTCTAGAGACCGGAATATGACCTGCGATGAAGTCTGTCCTCGTAAACTACCCAGCATAAACAGAAACAGCCTGTGTCACTACTTCCTTTCAGCTTCGACATGGGCCACTTGAGAGCCATTTGTAGTCTGTCAGTAGGCCATTGCCTGAGGTTCCCCGCAGGGAGAGGATCTCCGTGGAGGGAATGTCACTATATGATTGTGTAAAGTAAACAGAAGTAGGTACACTTGGTGCTGGGGGAATGCGTAAAATATTACACCCGAAAGAATAAAGTCGAAGAGTACCTAAAAATTGGTGCAGAACTTTCGAAGTGATAAATAATTAAAACGTCTTGAAATAAAGACACACAAAAAAAAAACCACAACAACAGACAGCAGAGTTTGGATAAATATGGATTGAGGGGAGGACAGAAGCAGGAAGTGACATGGAGGTATGGGGGGGTCATGAAGACTTACATCAGAAAGAAAAAGTTAAAGAGTAGGAGGGTGAAGAAAAGGCAGCAACGGGTGAGGTTTGGGATGTGAAAATGGTTTCTACCTTTCTCCTGCTCCTGTTGTTGATGATGATGATGCTGAGTCTCCTCCCCTGCTTCCAGTTGCATACTATTAACAGGAGACACAGGCTCATCCTGCGGCCTCTGCTCCTCTATCTTTTCTTCCTGTCTGTCGTTCGCCTCCTCTTCCTCCACTTTAACCATGTTTACTCCCTCTGTCAGTGCATCCGATGTGTGTATACTCATTTGCTCTGAGGGTGTGCTGTCATTTGCAACTGGCACATCTGACATAACCGGAAGGTTTTGAAAGACTTGAGATGCTGTTTTAATTCCCATGGTTAATTCATTCTCAATCAACGGACATCCCTTAATTCCAACATCCTCAGTTCCCTTGGAGACAATCTGCATGCTTTCATCTTTCTCTAACTCCTCAAACTCTTTCTTTTGTATCTCTTGAATTTCTTTTCTTTCCTCTGTACCTAAAGGGTTTCCTGTCTCTTGACCTGGAGCTGTGCTTACAATTGTGCCAGATTTGGGTGTGGAATTAAACAAACCTGTTTGTGAAGTCTTTGTTTTTTCTACCATATCAACTACCACTCCCTCTATGTTTGCCTCATTCTCGGTCCCTCTCCCCGATTCCTTTCCTCCTGTTCGTGAGTCACCTTCATTCACATATTGCCTCTTGTTTACTTGTTCCTCCTCAGCTTCATTCCTTGGCAGCTCCATCTCTGCATCTACATATCCCTTATTTCTGTTCTGACTTTCTTTCTTCTCACATGGCTCTGTCCTCTTGTGACCTGGAAGAATGGCTGTAACATGACCCTCTGCAGGCTGTATGGAGACAATGGCCCAGTCTACCTGCTGCCCCTTGGGGCTTGCTGACCCTGGCCTGCCCTCCTCTGTGTCACAGGAATCGAGGTTGCTTTCACTACTACACTGGCTACCACAGGCCCTTTTCTCAGATTCTGTAGGCTGGCTAGCTAGCTGGTCTATAGGATCTTCCTGTTTAGGCTCAGTCTGTACTTCCTTGCTAGTCTCTACCTCTATCTGCACTTCTTTTGGAGTCTCGACAGAGGCAGAAGCTTCTTCAAGCTCTGCGTTTGGAGTGCTAGTAGCATAGTCACTCAGGTTACTGTCCGTTTCAACCCTACTTACAAATCTCTGCTTATCCATGGCAGCTGCTTCTAAGTCAGTGTTACAGATACTAAGTGTAGGCTGGTCAGAATCTGGTTCTGGGGCAAGACAGTGATTTAAACATTCAGAGATAATATGCATAGCGTTGTTCTTTTCCAAGTCACAAAGTGCTGTGTTGATGCAGTCCAATTGTTCAGGCACACACTCTGTCACAGGCTCATGCTCAAGCATACAGTCAGATGGAGCTGTACCTTTAGAAGAGGTTGGTTCACACTCATTCTCCTCCTGCTGCTTGCTGTGCAGACCTCCTGGCATCTGCTGCAGAAATGGCTCTGTAAGGTTCTCCTCAATCAGCATGGCACACACCATGCTCTGAGGACACCTGTCACTTTTCACAGAGCTCTCCGAGGCATTAGCTCTGGGCCGTTCAGGCCCTGTAGTCCGTGGTTTGTGTAAGTTTCTGTAGTTCAAGCTTATTGACTGAGTCAAAGAGCCTTTCTGTGGGGAAAAGCGAGGCAGTGTGATATCTGCAAGTTCTACATATTCACCTTCTGAATCATCAGCAGCACTGCTCCTCCCACTGCTGTCCTGTTCCAGAGCAGGAAGAAGCTTAACGGTCTTACACGGTTCCCTTCTCTCTGCTGACTCTGCCACTGATGTGTCAATCAAAATTCCATGAACAGATTCGGAAGCACTATCTTCCTGCCCCTCTTTTACCTCAGTATCATCAACCCTTCCATTCTCCATAACCATCTGGCTCATTTTTGAGGGTCTGCTAATGAATTCAGGTTGTACCACATCTTCCCAAGGCACCCTGAAAATGTCATTATCAGCAGACAAAAGACAGTGCTCCAGGGTGACTCGGCCATTTACGTTCCTCTCCTGGTTGATGGAGTCCAGCCAGGCCATGCTGAAAAGTGAGATGTAGGCTAACTCAGGGATCTCCAGCTCCTCCACATGCTGCCCGCTCGCTGACAGGCACTTGAGTGTGATGCGTGGTGGGCTTTTGGTTGTAGCTGCCACCTGCAGATAGAAGTCACCAGGCTGTAGGACACGTCTGTCCAAAGAGGACAACTGGACTATAATCTTCTCGTGGACACACAGTGGCCAGCCTTCGTGGCGGAAAAGGAAACCGCAATATGGAAACTGCAGAGAGAAACAAAGGTGTGTGTTAAATATTAGCGTTGTGTTACCGTTTTACTATGTATGTGGTGTAGCACATATATTTTTATCAATATGTACAAAATCTTTTACCCTGGATGCAGAAACAGAAAGGTTGAAGGTTAATGAATTTATATAACACCCATCCACAGACAAGCAGACACACACTTAAAGAAGTCATTAAGAAGTTATTAAAATAAGTGTTAGAAAAGTTAATTAATTTATTTTTAAAATAAAAAACAAATTAATAAGTAAATAACTATTAGCACAAACTGAAAAGCTTAGATAAAACAAATGAGCTTTATCTTTATAATAATCACAGAATAGTATAGTAAAAAAAGAGATTAAGAAATAATTTCTTTCTTTCCGGATCCATTTATATGAATGAACCACTGTCCAGGGAAGGTATGAGACCACTGTGGCAATGCAGAGGACCACGGATACAACACTGATGAATAAATGTGTGATGAATATCCTGCCAGAATACGATTCTTGGGAAGCCAAAAATGACCGGCGGATTCCTTTCAAAGCAAAGGGTGGAGGAGTCTTCAGAGGATGTAGGCTAGTGTGTCACCAAGTGCTGGATGACAGAATGGGGGTGGGGTGGGGTGGGGTGAATTGATAAGAGTGAAAGAGCTTTTTATGTGCAGAGCAGTCACTGTGCTCAGGCTGCTGGTTCCCATTATGATATCCTTATACACCTTCATATGGGCCCCTAAACGCCAACTCTGCATGATGGACAGACTGGGAGGCGGGATCCTAACCACAGGTGCAGCAAGAAAGAGATTTTCCCACAGAGTACCCAGCAGAGAGAACACACTTTTACAAAAAAATAAAAATATAAAACCATTAACACACACACACACACACACACACTCTCTCACACACTCTCTCACACACTCTCTCACACACTCTCTCACACACTCTCTCACACACTCTCTCACACACTCTCACACACTCTCTCTCACACACTCTCTCTCACACACTCTCTCTCACACACACACTCTCACACACTCTCTCACACACACTCTCACACACACTCTCTCACACACTCTCTCACACACTCTCTCACACACTCTCTCACACACTCTCTCACACACTCTCTCACACACTCTCTCACACACTCTCTCACACACTCTCTCACACACTCTCTCACACACTCTCTCACACACTCTCTCACACACTCTCTCACACACACACACACACACTTACACTTATGCAGATCACCATTACTCAAATGAGACCCTAATAAATAAAAGTAAAGTAAAATACATTTTACTTGCCTGGGAACAAATGATACATGACAGTGGCAGTCACTTGTACACACGTGCACACATGCACACACACACACACACACACACACACACACACACAGACAGAAATTCCCACAGTATAATGTCAGACTATAAACAAACCAGTGTCAAGCCGTTTCCGTTGAAAGGTCACATGGCCACACACAAAAAAAAAGACAGTTCCTTGGTCTGTTCTCACTCTTTATTCACAGGTGTGTGTGTGTCAATAGTGAAGAGAAGCACCGCCATGCTCTCTGCACTAACGGAGCAGACAAAAGTCAAAGGGCCATTCCTTCTATGCTTCACAGGCCAAAGCAAACGACAGAGGCACTAAAGACATCTAGAATCTATCTTCAAAGTTTTCCTGCTCTTGTAATTGACCTTTTTGCAGTTGAAAGCAAAGGTGATCTTTTAGCAAAACCTCTAAATTGAGCTGTTGTAGTGGTTGCCTTTGCCTGAAGAAATGGACTGTGTCCTATAAGTGGAGTTCATCGAATGTGCAGTTACCTACGAGCTCATATTTAAACACATATAAAGAAAGCAGTGAACATGCTAGTTGGAAATTTTGTAGAGATAAATCTACCATATAATCTACATCTAAATTTTAATGTCTATTGTTCCTGTTAAGTTAACGACAAAGAAATGACGCTGTGTGTACAAAAGACCCGTTTTGCCTTATTAATTTCTGGCAACAGACTACTGAAAGTAAATACAGATCTTACCTCGTGATAAACGAAATGACAAAACCTTCATCATTGTGCCTTTTGTTTGGAATTGCTGGCGCTGTTATTATCTAATTAACCAAATGACTTATCAGAATATTTTGAACATTAATCCAGGCACTTCTTCCATGATGAATGATTAATGATGCTTGTCATTCAGTATCATGGGAAAGTAAATATACCTAGAACCCTAGAAGCCTCTGAAGATCATCTGTAATCGTTATGTAGAAGTTGTTGTTTGTGAAATTTAAGAAGTGATGACAAAAACCTCAACGCCATTGTCCTTCCGTTAGGTCTCTATCCTTTATATAGAGCTAAAAGTGTGATGCTCCAGGCAAAGGACTTTTTTTTCTTGTCATGGTGAAAAAACACCAAAACAACTTCACAGGTTTCAGAACATACAGCCTGCACAGATACACTTCCAGGGACACTCCTGTATTCAAAACGAGTGTTAAATAATACCTCTAGGTCAAGTGTGTGGTGTATATATATAGTGTACAGCCTGCACTGTTGGCAACATTGAGGCACCAACATTAAATGAAGCCAAGCCTGAAGCTTGTGTGAGAAAGTGAGAATGGGCAAATGGGAAAAACCCCTCATCTCTGAAGTGTTGATGGGTCTTTTGTGGGCAGCTTCTCAAATTACCAAAACAAGAAGCCACTACCTTAAAAAAAAAAGTGAGCTTTGTGGATTCTCCAGTCTTTTGTCAGAGGTGTGTGATTGTTTGTTCTGACTGCACCCACATTCTGACTAATTGTGACTAGAGCAAGTCTAGAGCAGCTCACCTAACCAAACAGGGCATGCTACAATGCTATCACAGGCATGACGCTACATGACTGAACAGCCAGACTGAGTGTGAGAGAGAGTTACTGCTCTGCTTCTGAGAAAGTAAAGCAAATAACAGGAGACAAAAGAAAAGACACACTGAATAACTACAAAGGAATTCAGAGGATCCTAAAAAAAAAAGTAATCAAAGGCAGGGCATCACTCACACATGCGTCCTGTTGAATGCTCTGGAGAATGTGTTTGGCGGGAACCAGGAAGTCGATGAGGTAGCGTAGGCCGTCTCCGCGGTACGATGACTCGACCACATCCAGCACCTGGCACAGCACAGTGCCACCGGTGGCCTCGAACGGCGGGTAGAGCGCCGCGAGTGTGTTCTGGATGCAGC